>NC_061845.1:6527388-6529888 GCF_019202785.1 Penaeus chinensis
TATTATTATTATTATTATTATTATTATTATTATTATTATTATTATTATTGTTGTAGATCCGTTACTTTCTGAACATTTTTTTTTTTTTTCAGTTAGATGGAACCGCCTTCAGTTAGATGGGGGCCCCCCTTCCCCAACACGACCCCGCCCCCGCTTGCTTTTTGCTTTTTACTTCACACATTTCCTTCCCTCATTGTATCCTCATATCCTCTCCCTCTTTCGTTTATTTCTCTGTCTCTCTCTCTCGTCTCCTCCTTTTCTCAATTTCCTCCATTTCTTCCTTATATCTTTCTTCCCCTTCTTCCTTTTCCACTTTCTCTATCTATCCTCCTTCCTTCCCCTTCCCTCAAATTCCTTCATCTCTTCATTCCTCCTTCCTCCCTTTCTCCTGCCATCCTCCTTCCTTTCTCCCTCACTCGTTCTTTCCTTTCCTTCCTCTCTTCCTCTTTCTCCCTCCCTCTTCCTCTCGGTCTGTTCCTCCCTCCTTCCTTCCATTCTCCATTTTCGTTTTATGCTTCTCTCGCCTCTCTCTTCTTCCTTCCTCCTACTTCCTCCCTCCTTCTTTCTTGCCCCTTCCCCACTCCTTTATTCTTTCTCCATCTCTTCTCCTTCCTCCTCCTTTCCTTTTTCCATCCATCCTTCCTTCTTCTCCCTCCCTTCCTTCTTCCTACTATTCCCTCTTACTCTTTTCCCCTCCTTTTCTCTCTCTTCCTACCTCATCAATGCACAATCCCTCCTCTCTCCCTCCCTCCTTCCTTCCCTCTTCCCTTCCTCCTTCCTCCCCAATTTCTACTCCCTTCCCAATCCCTCCTTCCCTCCCTCTTCCCTCCATTCTCCCTCCTCCCTCCCCAATTCCTCCTTCCTCCCTTCCCATCTCCCTCCCTCCGTCTCTCCTCGAAAGGCTGAAGCTGTTAGTGTCTGGCCGCTATAATCAATACGTGACTCTCTATGGACTAAGCAACAGCATATGGCGGTAAGCAAAGTGAGGGTGCTCTCGGTCCCGCTGGCTGTAGTGGGAATGATGAAATTGTTATGTTATAAAGGGTTATTTTGTAGACATGGTATATAGTGTGGAGTGTGTGGGATATAGTGTATGAGTTTGCTTCCGTAGAGATAGACAAATCGGTTGGTAAGTAGGTTGGTTGATACATGAATGTATGGATATATTTGTGTGTTCATAAATTATATATATACATATATATATATATATATATAGATATAGATATATTTAAATATATATATACATATATATGTTTACAATGTGGGGGAGAATATCTTTTCGGTATACTCGTGTATTTTCCTGCTCTTCCGATGTTCTCTTTAAGATGTATACTTGCTTGTGTGTGTGTGTGTGTGTGTGTGTATTTTATATACACACACACACACATATATATATATATATATATATATATATATATATATATATATATATATATGTATATGCATACATGTATATACATGGTTATATGTTTATATAACCATATATATACATATCATTCACGATATATCTATGTATACAAGATATATCGTCTTTCTCCATCTTATACATATGATGCATAGCTAGACATGACAAGATATCAGCCGAAATAAACTTATAAATAGATTAAGTCAAAACAGTGCCACTGAAGCTCTTTTCGAAATTACATGAAACATACACTTTGAGATTTTATGTTGATAATGTGATTTCATGAATAAGGAACATCGCGAGATTGCTTTCGAATACTCTTGATCAAAGTCAGCTGATTTTCGCTTCGCTCAGTCAGCTGTTTAGCATTTAGTTGTCTCGTCTGTTTAGCTCTTCGTTCAACCAGATGTTTGTCCTTTTGGTCAATCAGCTGTTCACTCCATTTTGTCTCCTGTTTATTTCTTCGCTCAATTAGCTGTTGGTCTTATTACTCAACCAGATGTTTCTCCTTTCCTTTTATTACCTGACTGTAGCTTCGCTCAATCAGCTGTTTCTCTTTTTCAACAACCAGCTGTCCATTCCTTCGTTTTATCTTTTTTTTTTTTTTTCATCAGCTTTCTTCCTCGCTTAATTATCCACTTTTTCATCCCTTCGCTCAATCAGCTGTTCGCTAAATCAGCAGTTCATCCCTTCGCTTAATCAGCTGATCGCTAAATCGGCTTTTTATCCCTTCGCCTAATCAGCTGATCGCTAAATCAGCTGTTTATCCCTTCGTGTTATCACCTGTTTAGCCCTTCGCTCAATAAGCTGTTTGTTCAATCAGCTCTTCATCATTTCACTCCACTATAACAAGTGGACAAAGACATGAAATTCAGAGTCATCAAAAGTGTTGTGCGTTTTGTCCATGTTATGAAATGGCGCGTATGAATTTCAATCGTAACACTTCTAAATGTGAATATAGCTTGTGTTGTCTGTAAATATACAGCTTGTACAGCAAAAAAAAAATAAAAAAAATAGAAAAATATATATATATATAAAACTTGTGAATACAGCTTTAAAATACGCTTTTGTTAAGTATATGTAAATTTAGAATGG
>NC_061845.1:6577388-6579888 GCF_019202785.1 Penaeus chinensis
TGGTTTATGAAAGGTTAAACAGTCATTTAACCATATTAGGGGGGAAAACAATAGTTTCAACTATAACAGCAGTGCACTAAGACAGTGGTTTATGAAAGGCCAAACAACCATTCAAACAAAACAGTGTGCAAGATCGACCTTTTGCTAAACTACAACATCGAAATTCCACGTCAGGGAATCGACGAATCCAATCAACTTGGAGACACCTGACATTTTTTAAATCTAAAAAAAAAAAAAAAATCCTTCTCCTGACTTCTTCGCGAAACTTTCTCAGAAACTCTCGAAGTAACTCCATTCTTACTGGAAGAATGACTGACATCCGCTCCAGGGTCTTCGGCGTTTGGGTGGAAGGGGAGAATTAGAGGGGCATAAGGCTGTAGATGTGAAAACTTGACTCCTATGTTAGTGTGAGAAGAATTTAACGGGAATAAAAAAAAGCTGTGAACTTTACACGAGATAATGTGCTAAGGTGTTTTGTAAAGTGTGTATATTATATGCAAGTATATTTATGTCAGGCCTAAAATGTTATTGAAAAAAAAGTTTGATGATTATAAGTGATGATGATAATTCTGATGTTGGTGAAAATGATAGTGACGATAAGTATGATAATATCAATGGTGATAATGGTATTCGAAATTATGATAATGGCATTCATAATAATCACAGTGATAATGATGCTAATAAGAAAGACGATAATAATAACGATAACGATAATAGTGATGATAATGATGATAATGATAATAATAACAATAATATAAATAATAAAAATAATAACAATAATGCCAATGATAATGATAATGACAATGAGGATAACAATAAGGATGATAATTGAATGATAATGATGATGATGATAATGATGATGATGATGATAATGATAATAATAATGATAATAATAATAGTGATAGTAACAACAATACTAATAATAGTGAAAACCATAAGGATAATGACAATAGCAATAATGACGATAATTGTAATGATAATGATGATGATAATTATAATAATGATTATAATACTACTACCAATAATAAAAGTAATAATAATAATAGTAATAATAATAATAATAGTAATAATAATAATAGTAATAATAATAATGATGAATATAATAATGGTAATAATAACAATAATGATAATAATGATAATAGTGATAATCATTATAATGATAATAGTGATAATTATTATAATGATAATAGTAACAATATTCATGATGATAATAATAACAATATCAATAATAATAACACTGGTAGTATTAGCATTATTATTAGTAATAATAATAATAATAATGATAATAATAATAATAATAATAACAATAATGATGATGATAACGATAATAAGAACAACAACAATAATGACAATAATACGAGAAAGAGAAGAGAGACAAGAATAAGAACAAGGACAAGAATAAGCACGAGAATAAGTATAAATCTGTGCAACCCGTCCTGGAGCGAGTGTCTGCTCTTATAAACGACCTCACATAAATCTATTATTTATTTCGGAATTCGGGGAACTTGCCAGCCGTGGAAGAGGGAAGTGCCTCCTTGCCCTTCCCCTTCTCCTTTGCCCCCTTGCCCCTCTTCCTTACTCCTTGCCTCATGTGCCGTGCATCTTGACTCTTGCCCTTGCTCTCTGCTCTTTTACCTTATTCATTGCCTCTTGTGCCGTGTCCCTTGTCCCTTGTCCCTTGTCCCTTGTTCCTTGTCCCTTGTTCCTTGTCCCTTGTCCCTTGTCCCTTGTTCCTTGGCCCTTGTCCCTTGCCTCTTGCCCCTTGTCTCTTGCCCCTTGTCTCTTGCCCCTTGTCCCTTGCTCCTTGCCCCTCGTCCCTAAGAAGAGGGGAAATACCCTTAACTCCTTATCATTACCCCCCCCCCCCTGTTTCCTTTGGGTAAGGACGTGATTTTATTCCTCTGTTTAATCCTTCCCCTTTTGTTAAAGTTTATGGCAAGCTCCATCCCTCCACTGTCCCTGGCCCCTTCCCCTCCGCCCCTTCCCCTCCGCCCCTCCCCCCCCCCCCCATCCGTCCCTTCCCTTGAGTAAGGAAAAACCTTTTAGTGCTTCATAATCTGCCTTGGCTTCTTCTACCCTCTATCTCTCTTTCCCCTGGATAAGGAAATTGTCTCTTAACTCATCCTCCCTCCTCTCCCCTTCGCTTCCCTTGTCAATGTCCTCCCTTCCCCCTTGCTCCCTTTCTCTCTTTCTCCTTCTCTCCCTTTCCTCTTTTCTCCTTTTCTCTCTTTTTCTCTTTCCTACTTCCCTCCTTTCTCCGTTACTTCCTTTCCTCCTTTCTCCGTTACTTCCTTTCCTCCTTTCTCCGTTACTTCCTTTCCTCCTTTCTCCGTTTCTCTCCTTCTCTCTCTTTCTCCCTTTCCTTCTTTCTCCGTTTCTCCCTTTTCTCCCTTTCTCTCTTTGTCCCTTTCCTACATTCCCTTTTCCCCATTTCTCCCTCTCTCGTTTTCTCCCTCTCCCTCTGCCTCTTGCCCTATCATCCTTTTCTCTTTTTCCCCCC
>NC_061845.1:6587388-6594888 GCF_019202785.1 Penaeus chinensis
TATATATATATATATATATATATATATACATATATATACATATATATATATATATATATATATATATATATATATATACTGGACGATAACTCAATTTTAGTTGATATTGACACCAATGCTTGTTTCTGAGTTGCTACCGATTTTCCGATATTGCAAACAGCCTGGTTCTCCGCCAGGACTGATACCAACAAATGCAGTGCATATGCAATTAAGTAGTTATAGTAATATAAAAAAAGAGGTACTTCTTTAATAGCGATATATTTTTTTTCGAGCATGTCTAAAAAAAGGAAAATCATGAAATGAAATAGCGTTTTTTTTCTTTTCTGAGAACCATAAATGTGAACCGATTTTTCTTTTTTTTTTCTCTCTCTCGTATGATTTCAATTATCATTATCCCATACTTCGCTGTCAATTTGGAAGTAGCATTTGTTATAATTTGGAGGAAGTTGTATTACTTCTTCATCAAAATAATTTTATAATAAACAGCTTCCAATTATGTTCTCTCTCTCTCTCTCTCTCTCTCTCTCTCTCTCTCTCTCTCTCTCTCTCTCTCTCTCTCTCTCTCTCTCTCTCTCTCTCTCTCTTCTCTCTCTCTCTTGTTTCTTCATCTTCTTCCTCTTCCACTTCTTTTTCACCTGTTTTCTGTGGGTTGTGATAATGAAGTGAGTTATGATAATAGTGTGACTTGTGAGTGCCATGATGTGATGCCAGTATTATCGTACGTATTTGGTGATAATTATGTGATTATATTATACCCACCGTCTTTTGTGTGATATGTTATACCATGTGAAATATAGAAGATTATGTTTAGTTTATATTGCTGTGTAGCATATCACCTGTGTGAAAGAGTGAGATTCTCTGTACGATTGATAGAGTACATTTTATTTTGTCTCTGTAGTCACACGTCTGGCAGTAACACTCTCAGACGGAGCCTGGCGTGTGGGGCAGAGGAATATGAAGAATTCTGTGCAGACATAGAGGACGAACATTTTCAATTTCATATTTTGTTTGTGAAACTGCTTGCCACGTGAACGCCACGCGTCTCAATTCTATCCAACTTTTCCTAAATATTCCAAAATCATGTTCCTGGCATCAGAACATATTTCCAGAATACTCTACCGCGTTGTAATCTTCTCACCTTTAAGAAAACGGTAATAATAAAGAATTAAAAATCACCTGTTGTACCATAATCCACTTGTTAAAACTTTATCTAAGGAATTGAACCTAAATAGGAACCCAGTCAGAGTAGCTATGTTATGGAACACGACAGACAACAGTGAAATATGTCGTTCGCTTTTTGGAAAACCTGATTACAGCGAACTTGACATTGATTCACTTATTTACTAATTATTGTCTCGTTACGGTCATTTGTTTATCACCGGGAACAACTGTTTGTGTGTCACGTGTGATTACGCCATTTACAAACAAAAAAAAAACAAACAAAGAATGACATTACTGATCCCAAATGTAATCTTGTTTACTGACGTACGGCAGTTTCGAAGGGAAGCCTGAGTTATTATTAACCCAGCTTTTATCACAGCCAATCGCTTGTGAGATTAGTGTTTCCAATTATTATTATTGCTATCGTTATATTGGTTCTGTATTACTCATTTTATGGTTGTTTGCTAATGTTCATTTATGCCTCTTTATTATATTATATTTTCTTATTTACTCTTTTTATCATTATTTTTTTACAATGACGACAAATGGGAGCAACGATGTAGCCATTTCACAGATAAAATTTTGAAATATACATATCTGCCTCCCCTTCTGGTGCACGGAACAACGCGAGGTTCCTCCGAATGCCATCACCAGATAGAGATTCTTCAAAATGATCCATAATTTGCAACAACTGGAATCCCCATTATGAGATTGGTTCTCGCCGCGCACAAAGACAGTAAGACGAGAACTAAATCTCATTTCATTTCGACTCTCTTTGTTTGCAATTCTCGAGCTGTCCTCACGCTGGAGACGTTGCGCTCCGTGACACATGCACTCATAAGTACAAACAAACCCTGTATGTCAGCGTTTCTTAACCTTTCCCGGCCCTATCGCCCCTGTAATCAGGTCTTGCAGTCTAGCAAGAGCAACTGATCCTCGGAAAGCCTCGATGTGCTGTAAGGGAATTACTGAAAAAATAATCTGTACAAATATAGTCAATGAATGAAATCAAATATTGCTACAATGACGGTAATAGTTAGCACTAGCCTGAGGGAAATCAAGATTCAAGATAATCTTTAAGTCTTCGAGAACATTACATTAACTGAAGGAATGGGAAAGCTGGGTCTAAGGAAAGTATACGTTACTTGCGTGTATTTCATTCCAGTTGAGAAATATTTGTAAAGGTAAATGTCGTAGTCTTAATAGACCCATACACATAGACATGGATATATAGAGACAGAAAGATAGCTATCCATTTTTTTTTTTTTAAGTTTAAAGTTTTGAACAAAAAAAAATTGATTCAGGTGTTATACTTTGCAGATTTTAGTGTCAAGCTTTCAGAAGTCTTTTCCTTACCGTTACCGTGTTTTTTTTTTATATTCCTGAAACAGACCAATATGAAATAAAGATTACCTGTATAAGAAATATGAAAATACATACATCTAATGTTATATTCAAACTAGACACGACCATTCACGAAAATCAAACCTAACTTCAAGTTTAATATCAACGGGCGAGTGAAATAGAGCTCAGGTAATATGCTAATAACCCATTGATGGTTTTGTTAATTATAAAACGAAAAAAAATACAGGGTTAGTTGTAATCTAAACATCACCACGTTCGATGAATGGTTATGCCAGGCGTGACAGAGAAACGCATGACTGGAAAGGAACTCAAAAAAATAGAAAAAGAGAGAAAGAAAAGAGAGAGACGTAGATAGAAAGCAAGGAGTGTGCTATTAATAATATATATATTTGTACTTAATTTATTCTTATTTAGTTTCTTGATTTATCTCTCTTCTTTCTTCCATTTTTCTTTATTTTTGTTTTTTTAAGACGAATAAGGAATGGAACAAGGAATTTCTGACTGACAGGTACCCTAGATTTTATTCATTTGCTTGTAAAGATTTTTCGTCTTTTGTATGTTCACTTTCTATTATAAAATCAACAATCGATTTTGCATCGGTACTCAACAAATTTTGTCTGTCCTTACTAGATGTAGACTATATAGCATGATAGGTAAGTATGTGTATTTATATATATGTACATATATACACATGTGTGTGTATATATGTATTTATGTATGTGTGTATGTTTGTGTGTGTGTGTATATATATATATATATATATATCAAATATATACATGTGTGTGTGTGTGTCTATGTGTGTATTTGTATGTATGTGTGTATATATATATATATATATATATATGTATATATATATATATGTATATATATATATATACATACATGTGTCTGCGTGTGTGTGTGTGTGTGTGTGTGTGTGTGTGTGTGTGTGTGTGTGTGTGTGTGTGTGTGTGTGTGTGTGTGTGTGTGTGTGTGTGTGTGTGCGTGTGTGTACATATATATATATATATATATGAACCGCGTTCATGTTGACAATTGTATAAAAGGTATGAATGAGAATGAATATCTTCACAATACAAGAGATGTATTTGACCGGTTTCGACTATGTCTTCGTCAGAAATACATACATTTAAGGGAAATACAGAGTATATATATATTAGACATGAGGTGATGGACTACCTGACGACTGTGACCTCCCACTTGTTGACCGTATAATTGCAGCTGCGACCTTGGATAGTTTGAATCTACCCGACGCTGCGTTGATGCTTTTCTCCGTCGCGATGTAAGCAGCTTCCATTACCTTCCTTTTCTGTATGTACAGTCCTCCATGGACTATTTTTGCTTCCTTCCAATTGGGTAGATGTCCAGCTTCATCTACATGTACCACCATGGCGTTGGAAGTTCTATGGTGACGGATGTCAGCTCGATGTTCGCTGATCCTGGTGCTGAAACCTCGGCCTGTTTCACCATAGTAAGCTGTATCGCAACTGCTGCAGGGTATGCGATATACAGCACTGTTAGGGTTGTTACTGAGCTGCTTCTTGTCCCGTATCATGTCATGTATCTTTTTCCCGGATGTGCTGGCGATTTTCACATTATCGCCAAAATATCTGCTAATCGTCTGGGAAATGTTACACGACGGTAATACGAGAAAATCATTAGAAGAAGATGCAGGGTTAGGTTTCGTGAGAATATTCTCCGCCTTCTTTCTGAGGTTTAAAAGGAAGCCTCTGGGGTATTTATGATTCATAAAGGAATTAACAACAAAGGCAACCTCATCCTCAAGAAATTCAGGGCTGCAGATCCTCAGTGCTCTGAGGAAGAAGCCGATTACAACGCCAGATTTTGTTTTGTTGCTGTGGGCGGAGTAGTAATGAATATAATAATTTTTGTTTGTAGGCTTCCTGTATACAGAGAAACGTAGGCCGTTGTCACCCCGATGGATCAGAGTATTCTTCCCCAGCAAATTCAAAGTAGCCGAAGTCCACGCATAACTTCACCAGTCGAACGAAGTTATGTCTCGGCAGTGGAAGTTCTGCGTCTGTCATGGAGCTGGTGACCCTCTCGACCGCTCGGACTGCTCCGGACTGCTTTCGCGACGGAGAAAAGCATCAACGCAGCGTCGGGTAGATTCAAACTATCCAAGGTCGCAGCTGCAATTATACGGTCAACAAGTGGGAGGTCACAGTCGTCAGGTAGTCCATCACCTCATGTCTAATATATATATACTCTGTATTTCCCTTAAATGTATGTATTTCTGACGAAGACATAGTCGAAACCGGTCAAATACATCTCTTGTATTGTGAAGATATTCATTCTCATTCATACCTTTTATATATATATATATATATATATATATATATATATATATATATATATATCATATATACATGTATGTGTGTATCTATGTGTGTTTATGTATGTATATATATACATATATATACATATATATATATATATATATATATATATATATATACATGTGTGTATATAAACATATATATATATATATATATATATATGTATAAATAAATATGTATATATATATGTATATACATATACATGTGTGTGTCTGTGTGTATGTATGTGTGTATGTATGGTTACATATATATATGCATATGTACATATATACAATTACATATTTTCTTCTTTTACATCCTTTGATATTTACATGTAAATATCAAAGGAATGTATAGGATGAGTCAAGCTGTATCCTGCCTCGAAATGAGCAGCGAGCCTTCCTATGAAGCCGATTTCATTCACTTGTGACGAGTGATTGAGCGTATCAGGGAAGCCGTACTTGAATATATATGTTATTCGTACTTTATATAGCGGTGCTGCCAGTCATCGACCTTTCTGAGTGTCTTTGGCTATTATATGGCTATATTTATGTGTGTGTGTGTGTATCTTCATCTTTGTCTTAGTTTTTCCCTACTCGGGGTCGCCATTTCTAATGAGCCTTCTCCATAGAGCTCTGTCCAATGCCTCTGCCTCGTCTAGATGTTTCTCCCTCGCATCCTTTTGAACAACATCCTTCCATCTGGTCTCAAGCCTTTCTCTTGGTTTGTTTCCCTATATATCCATCTTCATTGCCTGTCTTCCCACATGATCTTCGTTTCTTCTTAGCAGGTGTCCAAACCATCGCAGTCTTGATTCCTGAACATTCTTTGATATTTCTGTTACCTTAAGTGACCCTCTTATATAGTTATTCCGCATGCAGTCCATCTTTGTTGTTTCTTTCTTCAACTTTTCTCAGCGGTGCAGTTTCTAAACCATAGGTCATAGCTGGTCTGACCACAGACTTTTCCCTTCAACTTTGCAGGCACTCTCTTGTCGCTGATCACTCCCGAAACCTTTCTCCAATTATTCCAACCACATTGAATTCAATGTTTAATCTCTCTTCCCATGCTGCCATCTTCCTCAACCATCGCTCCCAAATACTTAAAGTGGTCCACTCTCTTCAGGTTCAATCTATCTATTTGTATCGTTGACTGTTGATCTCCTTCTGTGTCCTTCTCTTTCCTGCTTATCTTCAGCCCTTTACTCTCCAATGCAGTTCTCCATCCTTCCATCTTCCTCTGTAGATATAATATATATATATATATATATATATATATATATATATATATATATATATATAATTTATATGTATGTATGTACATATATTATATAAATATATATATATATATATGTATATATGTATATATGTATGTATGTATGTATGTGTATGTGTATATAAATATATACATATATGTAAATTATGTATACATATGTGTGTATGTATATGTGTGTGTGTGTATATATATATATATATATATATATATATATATATATATATAAATATATATATATATATTTATTTATTTATTCATATATATATATATATATATATATATATATATATATATATATATAATGTGTGTATGTATGTGCGCGTGTGTGTAGATATATAAACAAAATATGAAAACATGAATAAGAATATATCCACACTAATACTTTTGATAGAGTGTAATTCAGATGCTCAGGTTTGACTGCAACAATAATAACTGATTACCATACGATTTTTTTTTTTTTTTTATCTAATTAGAAATACTGATCAAAACAATTATCTCCCAACACACAATGATTAAGCTTCATTAATGCAAAGTCGGTTTCGGGAAATCGGAAAGGGGATTGTGACTCATTATTCGGCCGGCATAATGACAATTTATACGTTGACAGCTGTTCCTGGCGTGCTATTTTTTTGTGACGAGTCAGTGCCATTGTTATTATATTTTGATGTTGTTATTACTGTTATCAGTATTGGTGTTTGTGATATAATCAAATGATGATGATGATGCTGTTTTTGGTGGTGTGATCATTATTAGTATCATCATTATTATCAGTATCATCATCATTATTGTTGTTATTATTGCTATCATTTTTACTATTAATATTACAATTATTTTCTTTTTGTCATCATTATCATTGTTGTCATCATTATCATTAGTATCATTATCATTAGTATAATTTTCACTATTTTACCAATTTCTATCATTATTGTAGTAGTACTAATAGTATCGTTATTATCATTACTAATGCTATTACTACTTCTACTAATATTTTTATTATCGTTTTTTTCTTCTTATCATCATTATCATTAGTATCATTGCTATAACCATTATTGTTACTACATTATTATTATTATTATAATAATTATTAGTAATAGTAGTATACATATATATGTATACACACACACACACACACACACACACACACACACACACACACACACATATATATATATATATATATATATATATATATATATATATATATATATATATGCCTTCTGAGCTCCTTCTGGAAGCCTGGAATAATATACACACAAATCCTTGAATAAGGCGGGTTAATTAGAGTGTCAGCTAAATATCAGGAGAGTAAGCAAATTTGTAATGCAAATACGTCGGACAAACTTGGAATATGTTTTAATTA
>NC_061845.1:6609888-6617388 GCF_019202785.1 Penaeus chinensis
TGTCTGTCTATCTGTCTGTCTGCCCGTCCGTCTATCTATTTGTCTGCTATTTATCTGCTTATTTATCTGCCTCTATCTATTTGTCTATCTATAAATCTGTCTCTATCTATGTCTGTCCATTTATCTCTATCTATTTGTCTGTCTATCTCTTCATCTATGTATATCTGTCTACGTCTGTCTATTTGTCTGTTTGTCAGCATGCCTATCAATCTATCTATCGTCTGCCTATTCATCTATCTGTAAGCCTGTCTATCTATATACCAATCTATAAATCTATCTATATAACTATCTATCTTTCTTTGGAAATTTCGTATCCTACGTCTGGTTCTCTGACGTATGTTCGCCTTAGAGACAGAGTGAAGAAACGGGTCCATCGTTTTGCACACTTGGTCGAAAATCTTGCCAGGATAATATCTCTCTTGAACCTTCCTTGTCCTCGGGATCGCTGTCTCTGTAACTTACCAAAGGAAAGAAGTCGGGTGAAAAGTCATAGTGAAAAATATAGTGATTCCGTAGTGCAAACAAACTTTTTTTTTAATGATCTTTTTTTCTCATTCTCTTTTTCTTTTGCTTTCTCTTTCGCTTTCGCTTTCGCTTTCGCTTTCTCTTTCTCTTTTTCTTTCTCTTTCTCTTTCTCTTTCTCTTTCTCTTTCTCTTTCTCTTTCTCTTGCCCTTGCCCTTGCCCTTGCCCTTGCCCTTGTCCTTGTTGCAAATCGCCTTATCTAGCTTCTTAGAAAAGTTCAAACCAATTTTATCAACGTTTTTTATATCTACTGAGAGTTATTTTGCAAGATTGATATAGAACTTAACAAAAAACATTATCAGTTTGCTAGATGTTTATTCCATTCAAAGTTCAGTTGAGTAAATTGAGAATAGCATTTTGCAGCCAAAAATATTATCTTGTCGCTATTAATATCATTCTCGTTAGTACTGTACCTTATTCCAGAAATATAGTACAGTGCGAGTATTAATGAGCTTGAATCATTTGCAAGATAATTAGAGATTGAAAAGCAGTATGATCAATGGAGCATTTCAAGATACAGGTAATTAGAATAATTACTTTTTGTAGAACTGCTACGCGTTCTCTCAAATGATTCGGACTTTCCTGAGAAATATAGTTGGTGATAAAGACAAATGTAGTTATAAATTGTACAATGACCCATCTCATGACAGACACAAATTTTCAATGTTTCATGTCCATTTAAAGTTGGAAAGAAAGAACGGAGAGAATACACAGTCAAAACAAATATTTCTTGCTCAACGAAATTACACGCACACACACACACACACTCAAACACACACACACACTAAAACACACACACACGCACACGCACACACACACACACACATACACACACACACACACACACACACACACACACACACACACACTCAAACACACGCACACACACACACACACACACACACACTCAAACACACACACACACTCAAACACACACACACACACACACACACACACTCACACTCACACTCACTCACACTCACACACTCACACACACACACACACACACACACACACACACACACACACATACACACACACATATACATATATATATATCATGCGCTTATTTTGCTATAATCTTCCCCTCTTCCTAGTTGATTTCCTGCCGGCTGATGGTAGCGCCCTCCCGCAGCGCCCTTTAACCCATGGTGAGAGCGCCAACTACTGAATGGGAGGGGGGGGGGAAGGCGGGCGCCCCTTTATATAGCACCCCTTCCGAGGCTCTGATTGGTCGTTTTGCCTTTATAGATTTTCATCATTTTTCAGGCTACAGACGATTTTATTTTTCATATTAGTCTTTAATTTGTCTGTATTATATATCTTTATTGTATTAAGTGACGTTAGTTTACGGTTTTCATTGATGTAATTATGTCCATAACTTACTTTTATTGTTAATTGCTTATAGTATATGGGGTAAAGGTGAGAATATGAAAGGACAAGTATTAATGAACTTGAAACATTTTGCAAGAGAATTAGGAAATGCATTGCAGTATGATTGATAACGTTTTTACCGGTTTATTTGAGATTTAGAGAATGCAGATATGCAGGCAGTTGTATGTATGTATACGTGTATGTGTTCGAATATAAGGAAAAGAGAGTATTGGACATACATGAGTATACACAGAAATGCATAATATTTTTGCAACAAGTAAATAACAAATCTCTAACAAAAAACAAACATTCTTAAACTCTGAATAACGCTTTTCAGCAACATTTCGAAATAAATCAACAAAACAGCAATTCTCACATTATCTTCCGTTAGAAATATGAAGACAAATGAAACATGACATATTTACAACCCGCCCCCCCCCAAAAAAAAAAAAAAATAAAAAATGAAGCAATATCTCTATATCACGAACACAGCTAAGGATATAATCTATCTATATATCTCGCGATCAAGGAAGATCTCTCTAATAGACGAGTTAGTAAGGATATGCATCAAATTTTGAATTATTCTTGCCTTTAGCATTAAGTCGGAAATTTACAGAGTTACTTATCACAACGTACCCGTATGGAACGCGCTCACCTCGCATGCCTTAAATGCTTCATGGTCATAATTCATTTCTTGGAGGAACTGAAGCTTCATAGGAATAATTCATTTTCTTTTCTAATGTTTTTTTCTATCTCTGTCTCTATCTATCTATCTATTTTTCTGTCTATCTTTTGATGTATTTGTCTGTTTGTTTGTATGTCCCTCTACCTGTCTATATATCTATCTGTCTACCTATCTATCTATCTACCTATCTATCTATCTATCAGTATATGTGCATGTGTGTGCGTGTGTGAGTATCCATCTGTCTGTTTATCTATCTATCTACCTACTTACGTATCTGTCTGTCTTTCTATCTGTATATCTATTTATCATACCTGCATATTTCTGTATCCATATATATATATATATATATATATATATATATATATATGATATGTATGTATGTATGTATGTATGTATGTATGTATGTATGTATGTATGCATGTATGTATGTATGTATGTATGCATGTATGTATGTATGTATGTACGTATGTATGTATGAATATTATTTTCTCATCTGCTATTTCTTCTCCTTTGTTTACTGGCTGGCGTGCGCCCTTCGTCAAGAGTCCCGGATCGCCTCAATTTCCCCGATCAACAACACTATCCTTACTTTGTTATTTGAGTTCCTCGCATGATCAAAGTCAACTTGAACGATGTGTGATTTTTTTGTATAGATAGAGCTCCTATCAAAGTCACAGCATCGTAAATTAGGAGAGTTTTTACTGAATGTCTGTACCGCCCCGTGCAAAAAGAGAATGATTCCCCTATCAATGAAGCTTGTGTCGTTTGATATGTATAAACTGAACCATGATTCTATTCATGGTTCGGTGGATCGGTATTTTGTATCAAATCCAAAATTAAGTTTAAAAGAATCGTATGATCTTTTGCAGGGAAATCATATGTTCACTCATGCGTCCATCAATTAGCATATCATTCTGTGTTTATTGATAAGTTTTCATTGCATGCATGAATTTTATATGTGAAAGAAGCCCAGATTCGTACAAACTCGGAACATTATTTATCTTTCTTTCATCAAGCCTTCTTGCTCCGAGCATGGCTAGGAGTCGTCGGCACCCATTGATGGTTACATTAAACTCATATTTTTGGATTGCAATGTTTTTGTTGTTGTTGTTGATTTTTTTATGGGGGGGGGGGAGGCCCGGTTGCAGATACCAGGACCCTTACATATGTCATGTGGTACGAGCATTTTAGGTGTGATTTTCGTGGAATTCTTGCATATTATTTGTAAATTTGTTTGTACTAAAGCCGACGTATCATTCATGGAGATTGCATGTCATATTTTATTTTAATAATTTGTGGTTATTCAGTCCTAATCTTGTTGCTGCAATGTTAATTGTATGGTAGATTTCAATGGATTATTGGAATAAATGTGCATGTGTAGATTAAATAGATAATTTATTTGAAAACTGTAACTAATAATCAACTGAATTGATATTTAACTTTTTCTCTGACGATTCATTTGATTATAATAATGTACACAATTGCTAGATTGCTTCCAAACATTACCTCTTTCGCCCTCAATTTTGTTAATCATGACGAGCGAGAAATATCTAGTATAAGGCGGTCAGTAGGTCAAGTAAATACTTACAGTGACTGCTAGTGTCTTTTCCATCGTTTCTTTATAAAGGAGACATAGTAAGTCACGGCAAGCGGAATACAGCCAATAATACAGAGTGCATTTACCCTCGCAACAGTACTCAAATACCAATAGAAGACAATGGCTTGGATATTTCAGACGATAAAAGGTTTGCAGTACAATAATGTGTTGCCTCTGCTGGTTGCCAAGCAGTATAGCACGTTCCCTAAGGTTGGCTTAATCATATATAGTCCTTTCATTAAATGGGTAATTGTAGAATGGGTTTCCCTCATCTTACCAGTTCAGCGTCCGTCCTCAAATTTTCCCTTGACGATCCTATTAGACAAACTAGCAAGATCAACATAGACAGACAGAGTTGAATAGATATATAACCAGTACAACGTTAGGACTTTAGAAGAAGAATCACCTAATGTCCTAACATAACTCCATTTCCTGTAATAAAAAGCCTCATTGATATTTTAAACCAGACGGGGTTTCAACGCTTACAGGGAGGCAAAAGGCTTTGGACGGAAAGATAAAAAGGATAAATAGCAAGAAGGGAAAACTCCTATTCAAAAGATAAACTCTTGAACACCATCCAAGTATAGATAGTTATGAGAAGGACACTGATTAATGTCCTTTCTAAAACTGAATAAGGTTGAGTAAAGCAGTAAGTAATTTACTCATTTCCACAGAATAAGTAGTAAATATCAAGCCATAAAATTCGCTCTAAACAAAATCCCTCTAAAAAATAAAATCCAATTCACGCAAGTAAGGAACAAAAGAGAATTTTAAAACAGACAAAAAAAAAATGCGAAAGACAGACAAAACGGCATGAAATTAATTGCAAAAAAAAAAGAGAAAAGGATGTAAGTAAAGAGGTAAAGAATAAGTGCGACAAAACGACGGGGAAAAAGTCATTAAAATTATTCAAGGATACAGAAAATCATGAAAGCACTCGAGGTGAAGGGAGGTTGTTTGTGTCACAGATCAACGTGATTGTGAAACATCATTAAAGAGAGAGTGAAAGTCGTTAGAGAAAAGGTGAGTGATGAAAGGATGGAAAAAAAGTATTTCATTTCTTTCTCTCTTTCTTTCGTTCGCTTGTTCGTTCGTTCTTTCTTTCTTTCCTTATTTCCTCCTTTCGTTTTTCTTTCCTTCTTTCTTTCCTTCTTTCTTTCTTTCCTTCCTTCCTTATTTCTTTCTTTCTTTTTTTATTCTTCCTTTCTTTCTTTCTTTCTTTTTTCTTTATTCCTTTCTTTTTTTTCTTTCTTTCATTCTTTCTTTCTTTCTGTCCTTCCTTCTTTATTTATTCATTTATTTATTTTTCTTTCTTTCGTTCTTTCCTTTTTTTTTCTTTTTCTTCTTTTTCTTCTTTCTTTCTTTCCTTCCTTCTTCTTTCTTTTTTTTTTCTTCTTTCTTTCTATCTTTCTTTTCTTCTTTCTTTCTTTCTTTCTTTCCTTATTTCCTTCTTCCTTTCATTATTTTTCTTCTTTCTTTCTTTCTTTCTTTCTTTCCTTCTTTCCTTCTTTCCTTCTTTCCTTCTTTCCTTCTTTCTTTCTTTCTTTTTTCTTTCTTTCCTTCTTTCTTTCCTTCCTTCTTTATTTATTTATTTAATTTTTTTGTTTCGTTCTTTCATTCTTTCCCTATTTCTTTCTTTCTTTTTCTTTTTTTTTTCTTTCTTCTTCTTTCTTTCTTTTTCTTCTTCCTTTCTTTATTTCTCTCTTTCCCTCTTTCTTTCTTTTTCCTTCTTTCTTTCTTTCTTCCTTTCTTTCTTTCTTTTATTCTTTCTTTTTCCTTTTTTCTTTCTGAATTACGAGTTTCTTAAGCTGCTTAAAAGTATAAAATAATTTTTTTTTCTGCCAATATCGATTTAGTTAAAAACATTTGATAATAATAATAGAGTTACGTTTTTTTGTTGTTGTTTTTTTTTTTTTTTTTTTTTTTTTTGCATTATCTATTTGGAAGGACTTTTGATATTAATATTTCCTTTGACATTTGGTGCTTTGTCCTTTTTCTGAAAATCATGTAATTGCATGATGCCATTTATATCTATGTTTTTTTAATAATCAGTCACTGTGCAACTATGCAGCGTCGTTTATATGCATACCTACAAATATACTACATATAGATATACATTTGCATATATAAACACACACACACACAAAAAGACACACACACACACACACACACACACACACACATACAGAAAGACACACTCACACACACACACACACACACACACACACACACACATAGAGAGAGAGAGAGAGAGAGAGAGAGAGAGAGAGAGAGAGAGAGAGAGAGAGAGAGAGAGAGACTCACACACACACACACACACACAGAGTGGCTCATCCCCTGGCTGGCAGAGTTTCCAGCCTCCTGCCTCTCACGTGCAGAGCCCCCCAGGGAACTAGAATGAACCTCCTGGACACCGAGCATCGTTGGAAATACGTGGACAACTCGACCATCGCCGCCGTCATTGGCAATTCCTGCCCTGACCACTCCGCCATCCAGCGTACCCTCGACAACCCCCTCTCCCGGACCACCGCAAATCACGTCACTATCAACCGCCAGGTGTCGGTCGTGATGCAATTCGACTTAACCAACCCCGCCCCCGCGCCCATCCTCACGCTGGACAGCCATCCGCTCGGCGTAGTCTGTTCCACCAAACTGCTCGGCGTCACCATCGACGAAAAGCTGTACTGGAAGCAGCATGTCAGAGACATCGTGAGGTCTGCCTTGTGCAAGCTTCACATGCTGCGTCGCCTCAAGTCCCTTGGTGACCCACTTCCGGAGCTTCAAAATATCTACAGGCAATTCATCCTGCCCGAATTGACCTACGCCACTTCAGTGCAGCAGCTTAGCCTGAAGCTGCTACACTAATCGGTGGACTGCCCACCACACCTCTTCCTCGAGCACTTGTCCACAATTACAAGTCCAGCACTCCTAGCTCACCTGTACTTGCACGTGTCTTGTATTATTTTGTGTCTCTTCTTTTCTTGTTATTTTTCCTATAGATTGTCAGTTTATTTTGTGGTTTATTGTTTGTATGTGTTTCTGCATATATAGTTTGTCCCTTTCTTTGTATTTCTATATATAGTTTGTCCCTTTCTTTGTATTTCTATATATATTTTCAGCTCCTGGCTGCATAAGATCCAATAAAACGATTATTGTTATTATTATTACTATTATCACACACACACACACACACACACACACACACACACACACACACACACACACACACACACACACACACACACACACACACACACGCGTTCACGTAAGCATCATGTGCGCAGTGCCCCCCTCTCCCCCGCCAACAGCGCCCTCTGACGC
>NC_061845.1:6622388-6624888 GCF_019202785.1 Penaeus chinensis
AAGTATCGAAATTCTGCGGGGAAAAAAATATGCAAATGTTTGTAGAGAAAAAATAGGGGAACAGTTTATTTTTTATTTTTTAATTCTCTTCTCTTTTTTTTCAAATGCATCAGGTTTTCAGACAAAGCACGATTTTTGTGGCAAATATTGCAATTCAAAATATGCAGATTTAACACTGCTTGCAGCTGGAGTTTTCAATGAGAAACGAAAGATAATTGATCTCGTAAATCCTGTGGCCTAAATGAGATACTTAATTAACATCAGCTAATTAGGCTCCAAGACCTGATAATAATTAAATTAAATATTGCAAAATATGCATCAGCATATTCTTTCAGGAAAATGATTATCTATCTTTTCAATGAATAGCGTTGATTTACTGATCTTCACAAGAAATAACGAATATCAGCAAGTATAGATAATATTATAAAACATAAACATTATTATTATTGTTCTTATCATTATTATTATTGTTCTTATCATTATTATTGTTGTTCCTATCATTATTATTGTAACAATGATATTAGCAATAAGAATGAGAATGACAATAATAATAATAATTATAGCTACTATTACCACAATGATAAAGATCGCAATAATAATATTGATATCATTGACAATAACAAGAATAACAATAAGAATAGGTATAAGATTGAGCAGAATAAGAATAATATAATAACAATCACAATCACGATCACTATAATAATTATAATAATAATTACATGATGAAAACACAAAGAGTGGCAAAGCTGATGATGCTAGCAAAGTGGCAACAGTAAAAGTATAGTAGAACGTATCCCTCGCAGATATTGGTAACCGCGCGGATGGCAACAGCAACTGCACCATGTTCAGTGGCGGTATTTGTACTGAATATTTTTGAGTTTAATACTCCAAGTCTCGGAATATTATACATATATATACACACACGCAATATATATACATATATATACACACACGCAATATATACATATATATACACACACGCAATATATATACATATATATATACACACGCAATATATACATATATATACACACACGCAATATATATACACGTACCATACATGCTTACAAACACACATCAACTGTAAAATTATTTAAAACAAGTCGAAAGAGTAATAAGGAACTGAAAAATAAATACAAATGTATGGGGACGAACAAACACATAAAGAAAGAAAGAAATCCGAACAAAACAAATCAATACCAAATCACACACAAACAAACAAAATAAGCGAAACAATGTTTTTCCTCCAAAATAATAACAAAAAAATATATATATACATTTACAAAAACAAAATAAAATCTCTACCTCTTTCTCCCTAAGCTTCGAAAACCAGGACCCGAAATGCCTGACCCCGGTTAGAATTCCCACAGTGTGCCTCGGTGACCTAATCCCATCTCAGGTCAACTTCCCTGATGAGGTCACGTAGGGACTTTACCGCGCCGTCTGCCATTATAGGTCAGAGGACTAAAGTGGCGAAAAAGTGACAATGGCATGTTTGTGATTGTTTTTGTGTTTGTCATACTGACAGAATACCTAAATCTCGTTTATAATGATGGCAACGGTTATCATTATAAAGATATGAATACTGAGATAGTACTGTTAGTTCAAAATTACTCTTATTACTGACAGCGTTACCATTATTATGGCCCGTTTCCGTTAATCAATAATATTCCCTATATTATTATGCATATCATTGTAGTTATTTTCATTATCACTTTTATTATTATTACTATTATTATTATTATTATTATTATTGTTGTTGTTGTTGTTATGATTATTATTATTATTATTATTATTATCATTAATATGATTATTATCATTATTATTACTGTTGTTGTTATGTTGTTACTGTTAATCATTGTTACTATTATACTATTATTATCATTATTATCATTATTATTATTATTATTATTATCATCATCATCATTCTACTGTTATTATTATTATTATTATTATTGTTATTATTATCATTATTATTATTATTATCATTATTGTCATTATTATTACTATTATTATTATTATTATTATTATTATTATTACTATTATCATTATTATTATTATTATTATTATTATTATCATTATTATCATTATTATTATCATTATCATTATTGTCATTATTATTAATATTATTATTATTATCATTATTACTATTATCATTATTACTATTATCATTATTATTATTATTATTATTATTATTATTACTATTATTATCATTATTATTACTATTATTATTATCCTTATTATCATTATTATTATTACTATTACTATTATTATTATTATTTTTGTTGTTGTTACTATGATTATTACTATTATCATTATCATTATTATTATCATTATCATTGTAATTACTACTATCAGTCTCATCAGCAGTACTTTTAGAAAGACATCATCAGTGTTAATCTTATTGTTGTTATTATTGTTATTTCTCATAATAATTGTCATTATTGTCATTATTACTACTTCCACTGCTTCCATCGTTATTACTTTTCGAATGTTTAAC
>NC_061845.1:6637388-6639888 GCF_019202785.1 Penaeus chinensis
TTCTCCACCTCCCCCATTTTCCACCTCCCCCATTCTCCACCTCCCCCATTCTCCACCTTCCCCATTCTCCACCTCCTCATTCTCCGCCTCCCCCATTCTCCACCTCCCCCATTCTCCACTTCCCCCATTCTCCACCTCCCCATTCTCCACCTCCCCCATTCTCCACCTCCCCCATTCTCCACCTCCCCCATTCTCCACCTTCCCCATTCTCCACCTCCTCATTCTCCACCTCCCTCATTCTCCACCTCCCTCATTCTCCACCTCCCCCATTCTCCTCCTCCCTCATTCTCCACCTCCCCCATTCCCCACCTCTCCCATTCTCCACCTCCCCCATTCTCCA
Organism: Penaeus chinensis; assembly: GCF_019202785.1. Classification (NCBI taxonomy): domain Eukaryota; kingdom Metazoa; phylum Arthropoda; class Malacostraca; order Decapoda; family Penaeidae; genus Penaeus; species Penaeus chinensis. The sequence continues at coordinate 6,637,729 of NC_061845.1, forward strand.
TCTCCCCCATTCTCCACCTTCCCCATTCTCCACCTCCTCATTCTCCACCTCCCCCATTCTCCACCTCCCCCATTCTCCATCTCCCCCATTCTCCACCTTCCCCATTCTCCACCTCCTCATTCTCCACCTCCCCCATTCTCCACCTCCCTCATTCTCCACCTTCCTCATTCTCCACCTCCCCCATTCTCCACCTCCCCCATTCTCCACCTCCCTCAGTCTCCACCTCCCCCATTCTCCACCTCCCCCATTCTCCACCTTCCCCATTCTCCACCTCCCCCATTCTCCACTTCCCCCATTCTCCACCTCCCCCATTCTCCACTTCCCCCATTCTCCACCTCCCCCATTCTCCACCTCCCCCATTCTCCACCTCCCCCATTCTCCACCTCCCCCATTCTCCACCTTCCCCATTCTCCACCTCCTCATTCTCCACCTCCCCCAGTCTCCACCTCTCCCATTCTCCACCTCCTAATTCTCCACCTCCCTCATTCTCCACCTCCCCCAGTCTCCACCTCCCCCATTCTCCACCTCCTTATTCTCCACCTCCCTCATTCTCCACCTCCCCCATTCTCCACCTCCCCCATTCTCCACCTCCTCATTCTCCACCTCCCTCATTCTCCACCTCCCCCATTCTCCACCTCCCCCATTCTCCACCTCCCCCATTCTCCACCTTCCCCATTCTCCACCTCCTCATTCTCCACCTCCCCATTCTCCACCTCCCCATTCTCCACCTCCCCCATTCTCCACCTCCCCCATTCTCCACCTCCCCCATTCTCCGCCTCCCCCATTCTCCATCTCCCTCATTCTCCACCTCCCTCATTCTCCACCTCCCCCATTCTCCACCTCCCCCATTCTCCACTTCCCCCATTCTCCACCTCCCCCATTCTCCACCTCCCCCATTCTCCGCATCCCCCATTCTCCATCTCCCCCATTCTCTATCTCCCCCATTCTCCATCTCCCCCATTCTCCACCTCCCCCATTCTCCATCTCCCCCATTCTCCATCTCCCCCATTCTCCACCTCCCCCATGCCCCGCTTCCCCCATTCCCCCAACTCACACATCCACCTCCCCCATTCTCCACCTCCCCCATTCTCCACCTCCCCCATTCTCCGCATCCCCCATTCTCCATCTCCCCCATTCTCTATTTCCCCCATTCTCCATCTCCCCCATTCTCCACCTCCCCCATTCTCCATCTCCCCCATTCTCCATCTCCCCCATTCTCCATCTCCCCCATTCTCCACCTCCCCCATGCCCCTCTTCCCCCATTCCCCCAACTCACACATCCACCTCCCCCATTCTCCACCTCCCCTATTCTCCACCTCCCCCATTCTCCATCTCCCCCATTCTCCACCTCCCCCATGCCCTTCTTCCCCCATTCCCCCAACTCACTCCTCCTCCACTCCCCACCTCCCCCATTCCCTATCCTCATCCCCTCTCCCTTCTCCTCTCCCTCCCCTCCCTCCCACTCTTGCACTTAGCACCTGACGGATGCTGTTGCAATGTTGCAATGTTGCAATACGTCACCCGGATTGATGGTTCTTGCAAGGCGAAGGAAGGCGCTTTCGGGAGGGAAGTGTCCGAAAAAATGTGTTAAAATATGAAGTAAAAATGTGTATACACATACGCAGATATACATACATTCATACATACACACACAAAATCATAGATCTCCTTAAGAGCATATTCACCAGCAGGCATACAAACTTATAGACACACACACAACACACACGCACGCATACACGCACACACACACGCACGCACGCACGCACGCACGCACACACACACACACACACACACACGCGCATATACAGATGCCATGTATTCAAACAACCCGTTTTAAAGGTTTATTCTTCTTTTGCACTTTTTCCCTTCTACTCCCTCCCCTCTTCCTCTTCTTCCTCCTCTTCCTCCTCTTCCTCCTCTTCCTCTTCTTCCTCCTCTTCCTCCTCTTCCTCTCCTTTTTTTCTTCCTCCTCTTCCTCTTCCTTTTCTTTCCCTCCCTCTTTTTTCTCTTCCTCCTCCTCACCTCCCTTTTCTTCCCCCTTCCTCTCTTTTTCCTAATACCAAAAACGGAGGGAGACAAACAGGCAGACAGAGAGAGAGAAAGAGACAGGAAGAGTATAATTCAGAAAGACAGAGGAGAGAAAGGATATATGTGTATATG
>NC_061845.1:6657388-6694888 GCF_019202785.1 Penaeus chinensis
TGGTTACAATTTTCTAGGTAGTGGACTAGTGTGGCGTTCGGCTCGCCGCAGTGCTTGCAGCACCATTCATCGCGTTCGATTGTTGGGATAATCTGCCATGCACAGTGGTAACCTAGGCGCATTCTGTGAAGAATGACTTCGGTACCTCTGTTGCTTACTTCAGAGAGTGCCAGTGGTTCAGAGCCTGTGGCGTCTGAGTACCAGCTGGCCGAGGGGGAGGTTCTCGTTTCCTCTCTGTGGAGCTGCCGTAGGAAGGTACGACCGACCAAGGCACACTTCTCCATAAGTAATTTTCGGCTCGGTTTTATCGTCATGGGATTTGGGGGCATACCCCTGCCAGCGGCGGCTAGTCTGTCAGCAAGCTCGTTCCCTCTGATGCCGATGTGGCTTGGGACCCAATTGATGATAATTCTTCTACCCTGAGCAAGAATTCTCTGTGCCATTGTGAGAATCGTGGTCAGTAGGTAGATGTTGTCTGTGGGTGAGCTGTGCTGAAGACAGTCAATGGCTGCCCTGGAGTCTGTGTGTATGACCACGTGTCCTTCCCTTAGGGACGCGTGGCCTAGGGCTCCCATGATTGCAACTGCCTCTGCCTGTAGCGAGGAGGCGTTGTCTGTTACCCTCATGGATCGCGTGGCATCCCTAGCTGCAAAGCCGGCGCCTGCAGTGTGGCTCAAGGGATCGACCGATCCATCCGTGTAGTATGTTCTACTACCCGGAGGAGTGATGGCTGCAATGACCCTGTGGGCTTCTGCCTTTAGGCTAGGCATGGGGTATAGGCTCTTTTTCATTGACAGGTTCATTATGTTGAACTCTATCAGGCTCAGTGCCCACGGCGGGGCTTCGGCAAAGTCGGGGTGGGGGGAGTCCATGCCCTTAGCAAGAAGCTGTTCTTTGAGCTGATGGCGTATCAACACCCTGGCTGTATGAGACAGCCAAGAGTTGTTTGCAACGAGCTCGTTGTCTTGTTCGAGGCATCTGACTAATTTTTGTCTTAGGCTTGTGTTCCTGGGAGCCTGGATGACCTTTGACAGAAATTGTGTTGCCGTTAGATCGATTCGTGAGTCCAGGGGGAGAAGGTTTGCCTCCATCAGGAGGTTGAGGACCTTCGTCCACCTCGGGGCACCCAGAATGATCCTGGCAGCTTCATTTTGGACTGTTTCTAATTTGTCTGTGTGCTTTTTCTTTGCAGCAATTAGAGCGACTGAGGCATAGTCCACAATGGGCCGGACAGCATGTACATAGAATGATCTTAGTACTTTGTGTCTGGCCCCTATGCGTCTCCCAGTCATTGCTCTCATGACAGACAGTCTTGCTTTGGTTCGGTCAACCAGGTACTGGACCTCCTTATGGAAGGAGAGGGTCCGGTCTATCCTTACCCCAAGGTATAGGTAGTCCTTGACCCATTCTAATTCCACTCCCTGGATTTTCAGTCTTGTGCCTCGAACTCTCTGTCTCAAAGCCATGGCTTTGGATTTGGCAGCAGAGATCTTTAGTCCCGTCCTACAACACTCCTCTGACACGAGGTCCAGACAACGCTGGGCTTTATTCTGGCTGCGTGGTCCAGTGGAGGTGATAGCGAGATCGTCTGCATACGAGATGATCTGGCACCCCACTGGGAGGTTTATGTTGAGGATGCAGGACATTAAAGTGTTGAATAGGGCTGGACTGAGAACCCCACCCTGTGGCGTTCCATTTTCGAGCGGCATGTGCTGCGATAGGTGACCCTGGAATTTGACATTGGCAGTCCTGTTCCTGAAGTAGTCACCTATCCAAGCCAAGAGCTTTCCTCTGATTCCCTTCTGGATCAGGCTTTCCTGAATGGCAAGCGGACTTGCCAGTTCAAAAGCCTTCTCCAGGTCAAGGAATACCACCACAGCTGGGCCCTTGCTGATTGTGCTTAAGAGCGTGGCTAAGCTGTGTGCTGTGCCCATGCCCCTTGTGAACCCGTGAAGGTGTTCGTGCGGGGGTCCCGTTTTCCATTGAAGCCGGTTTAGTACCATCCTCTCAGCCGTCTTGGCCAGGCAGCTGAGCAGAGAGATGGGGCGGTACTTCCCCGGCTCCTTTGGTTTTGGGACGGGAACTATGGTAGCCCTCTTCCAACTCTGGGGTAGAGTGGAAGTTTCCCAGGACTTGTTGATGAGTTGCAAGAGTGCACGCTCACCTGCTAGTCCTAGGTGGGAGATAATGGGGTACGAGATCCCATCAGAGCCCGGGGCTGTGTTGGAACTGGTTTTATAGGCTTTCCTTAGTTCCCTCAGAGAAAAGATAACGTCTGAGTTATCGGGTTCGGCTGCCCTTTCTCTGATCTGAGCGTGTCTGTCTGGCTGTAGACGCTCTTGTCTTGCCCTCAGCTCGGCTGGCAGACTGTTGCTGCTCGTTCTCGCAGAGAACTCGTGCGCCAGTCTGTTAGCCTCTGCTTGGGGGTCGTGATGGGTGCACCTCGGGGCTGAGCGGCTGGTAGCTCGCTTGACCCGTTGCCACAGCTCTGAAAGGGTGGTTTGGTGGTCGAAGGACTCACACCATTCCAGCCACTTTTCCTGCCTGACTCTGTTGGCAGTTTCCTTGGCATCCGTGACAGCTTCCCTTAGGAGGGATAGGTTGTCAGGGGTTCTTTGCCTTCGGAATAGTTTTCGGCACATGTTCACCCTGTGGTTGACCTCCCTGATCTCGTCATTGAAGTACCAGGCGTCTTTGTGACTTCTGGACCCAGGCCGAGTTTTGGGTATGGTCTGTGAGGCTGCTTCATTAATGGCGTTTAGCAGGCTGGCTTCGAGCACTTCCACATTTTCGCTTTGTGGGGGATTGTTGCATCTCAGACAGAGGGCCAAGGCGTTTTGAAACGCCTGCCAGTTGGCCTTGTCTGTTTTCCATCTTGGATTTGGTCTTAGGATTTCGGCTGGGCCAGCATCCATGAGGGTAGTTATAGTGCCGTAATGGTCACTTGTGACGGTCTCATCGACACACCAGCCAATCCTCCCCACCAGAGTCGCAGTGGCCAGGGTGAGGTCTAGGACCCCTCCTCTGACATGCGTTGGCTCTTGGGTGTTGAGGAGAGCGATCTCAGGGAATGTCTCTAGCACGTCAGCTATGTGATAGCCGGCCGCATCCGGTGCCCGGCAGGGAGCCAGGATGGGGTGGTGTGCATTGAAGTCTCCCCCTATGATCACTCGGTCGTGTGCAGCAGAAGCACAGACCTGGCTGATGTCTAAGCTTTTACAGCGTGGCCGGCTGTACACATTGTACAGTTTGAGGGGCCCCCCGGCCAGGTGAACCTCGACGGCAAGGGATTCAACATCGTCTCCACAGTGCGATGCATCGGCTATTGCGGAGCAGGGGATTGTTGCTCTCACAAGGGTGATCAAGCCTCTCTTGCCAGGTGTTTGTGGCAGTGTGAAGGCATGGTACCCTGAGAAGCGAACAGTGTCCACTGTTAATGTCTCCTGGAGCATGACAATGTCAATGTTCCTTGATCGCACTACTGCTTGGAGAAAAGCGTTCTTTGCAGAGAAGCTATTGATGTTCCACTGTAGGATGGTTAGATGGTGTGTCATGATGTTACTCAGTGATAGTTACATCAGAGACATCGTCGGAGTCTGACAACTCCATTGCGAGGTCCTCGCTGGTTGAGGGCTCCTCGTCTGTTGTCAGGCTATCCTTGGGTCCACTGGGGGGTGGAGAGCCTTTGGTAGCTCTGACTTTGGTTGGTTCGGCTTTTCTCTCAGGCTTTTTCTTGGCTGGCCTTGCTGGCCTTGCCTGGGCAAGGTCAGCGTGATCTGGCTCTGGCTGCACAGATTCAGCCTGTTTTGGCTCTGCCTGTGAAGGCATGGCCTGGTTTGGAGTGGGGAGGGGAGTCTCGTCCTGGGGTGAGGGTGAGGCTGGTTTTTCTCTAGCCAGCTTTCTTCCCTTCAGGGCTGCGACAGTCTGGGTCATTGCCGTCATGGCGACCGAAACTGCCTTCTCGGCCTCCTCACTCGACCTCCCCAGGGCTGTTGCTACTGCTGTGACAACAGCAGTTAACAGGAGAGTCATATCGTCCTCGTCAAAGAGGAGATGATCATCTGTTGGGGCGGTTTTTGTGGTGCTCTTAGAAACTTTTTTCTTTAGTTTCTTTTTCTGCACCTTTGGCATTGTCGGAAACTCCTTTTTGTTGGAGACATCCGGTGTCGGCTGGGGGGCGGCTTCCTTCCTCTTAGGAGGTCGGGGGGCCTTTTCGCTTTTGTTCCTTCCCCAGACATGGGTGCCCGGTGGGGCAGGAACAAAGTCTGATCGGTTTTGAGCAACCTCTTGTCGCCTGAGGGCCGCCTTTTTCCTGACAGAGCAAGTCAGGCTCCAGGCATGATGCTTCTTGGCACAGTTGGGACATTTGGCTGTTGTGTCCCTCTTTTCCTCTTTGTATGCCTTGAGGCATACCTCTGTGTTGTGTGCCTTGCTACAGACACCACATTTAGGCTTGGCTGTACAGTTAGCCTTGTGGTGACCGTATTTCTGGCACTTGAAACACCGAAGTGGTTCTGGCACATACGTTCGAAGGTTGTAGGTGCCCCAGTTACCCAGATCAAGGGTAGTGGTTGGGGCACCTTTCATGGTCACCAGGACTTGCCTGGTTGGGGTCTTCCCCTTCGACATTCGGGAAGCCTGCACGACCTGTGGGTGTGAAGCGATCAGCTCCACATCGTACGAGACTGAGAAGCCAAGTAGCACCATCTTGGTTCTCTTTTCCTCGGGACTTAGTGGGGAAAGACTCACTTTTCTCCCATCAGTTAGCTCCTTCGTTTCCCGGAGGAAATTTAAGGTAGCTTGATCTTTGGGCATTATGATCATGCCCTGATCTCGGGCGACCCGGATCGACAACCGGATTTTCCGTTGCAACTCCAATGCCCTGACCAATTGGTAGGCATTGTCGAAGCCTTCGGGTTTAGCTGGCACTTTGAACTGGGTGAAGCGTTTAGGGGGTCCCGACTCTTCATCAGAGTCGGTATCCGGCCTCGGACGCTTCGGCCCGCCCTTTCGGCTTTCGGGCTTGTTTGAGGAGGCAGGAGCTGATGCGGCTGGTTCAGCCTGCTCTCCCCTCTCAGTCGGGGAGGCCGTCTGTGAACTCAGGGGCCTCCCTGGCTTAGCTGCTGGCCTGGAGAGGCCAGCTCGCGAGTCAAGATCTTTGACTATTCGGTGGACAGACCCATTGGCTTCGGTCTTGTCCACCTTAGCAGCAGGGGTGACAGTGTCATCCTGTGCTTGGGGCTTTCTTTTGCCACCGGAAGGCGCATATGCCTTCATGGTGACTACCGTGGTCTGGGCCTTGCGCGGTTCGTCAACTGTAAGTTCAGTCTGTGGGGGGTGTTTGATTGTTTTTTCCATGAATTGGTAAGTGCTTCATCCTCTCACGCCCCCACCCACCACGGAGTCCAACAAGGGGAAGCTGAGTGTCAGAACCAGTGTCTAACAGCAACAGGAGTGATGAGAGGATATACGCAGCCAATAGCCATTGTGACGGCACTCACGGACCATTGTGTGTGCCAATGGCGGCATGACTGCTTGACCCTAGCCTCCCGGGGGAGACCAGCCGATTGACCGTGACCGGGCCGGGATCAGGCCGCCTGTCTTGCTGGAATAGAGGACCAAAGAGGCGTGTTGCTAGCCGCAGGGCGTACTCGTTCACGGCATCGCTCAACCTCCAGGACTCCCGTCTCCACAGCGCACAAGGCTGCCACGCACGGCAATCGCGTGGGTAGGTGTAAACCCCTGGGGAGAGACCAGAGGGGATGCCCTTCCACCTACGAGACATCATTGTTTGGAGCCCTTTTGCTCAGCCCTCTGAGGCAGCCACCCAAAGGTTGCTTCACCGCAGTGAGGGAAGAGGAGTCTTGCACTTTTACCAGGCAGTTCCTTTCATCCCTCTGAAGCAACCACCCAAAGGTTGTTTCACCTCAGTGAGGAAGGAAAGGACCTGTGTCTTTTCAAAGTAGTTCCCCCTTCCCTCTAAAACAGCCACCCAAAGGCTGTTTCACCTCAGTGAGGGAAGGGAGGTTTTGCGTTCTTGTCAGGCACTTCCTTTCGTTCCCCTGAAGCAACCACCCAAAGGTTGTTTCACCTCAGTGAGGAAGGAAAGGACCTGTGTCTTTTCGAAGTAGTTCACCCTTCCCTCTAAAACAGCCACCCAAAGGCTGTTTCACCTCAGTGAGGGAAGGGAGGTTTTGCGTTCTTGCCAGGCAGTTCCCTACATTCCTCTGAAGCAACCACCCAAAGGTTGTTTCACCTCAGTGAGGAAGGAAAGGACCTGTGTCTTTTCAAAGTGTTTCCCCCTTCCCTCTGAAGCAGCCATCCAAAGGCTGTTTCACCTCAGTGAGGGAAGGGGGGTTTTGTCCTTTTTGTCAGCTGGTTCCTTTCATCCCTCTGAAGCAACCATCCAAAGGTTGTTTCACCTCAGTGAGGGGGGGGCGGTACTCGAAAACCATTCCGGACGTCTAGACGGGAGCGGTCGCCTGTGTGAAGGGCAGGGCCACAAACCGACCGAGAAGCGGGGCGGCACGGGGAATGGTTACCCCGGCGGCCCCCGGCCGGCTGCGTGGCGCGAGCCCGCGACCTTTGCCGTGCCGGGGAACGTGAGGACAGTCATAAAGAGGATGGAGAGTGGGAAGGCAGTTGGTTAAGATGACATGTCAAGCAAAAGCATTATTGATGTGATATTTGGCTTGAGTATAGGAAAGACCGCTTATGGATTTAGAGGACTCTTATAACCGGTACCGAGAAAGAATTGAGGTACTTTATGAGGAAGTCAGGAGTGGCAGAAGAGTATGCTGGATAGTGCAGCAGACGTTTGAGGACAGCGCGACAGCAGTAAGATGGGCAGTATGAATGATGGATGGGTTCAAGGTGGAAGTGGGATTGCAACATGAATCGGCTTTAAAGTCTCATTGGACTATGAAGCTCGTGAAAGACATTATGATTTGAAAAGAGAGTAAGAAGCAGGTTGAGGAGAGCCTAGAGAGATAGATGTATGCATTGGAGAGAAGAATGAATGTTAGCAGAAAGTCATAGCAAATGTGAGAGGGAGGGCAACAGCATGATGCAGTAGTACAAAAGTATGTGAAGGTGGATGAGTTCAAAATAAATAAATAAATAATGACGAAGATGATGGTGGTGGTGGTGATGGTGGTGGTGGTGGTGGTGATGGTGATGGTGATGGTGATGGTGATGGTGATGATAGGGGATCTACCAAAGGGCTGTAGGCCTTGATGTCTGTCACAAACTTTTGTACTCCAGGTACTGAAGAGCATATTAGAAAGAGAGACCAGGCAGGATGGAGGTAATGGTATTGACAACAATACAGAAGGCAGAGATGAAAGTAGCAAAATTGAAGATGATACGTTGTTTTTTTTTTGAGAGTGGCAAGGATTGATAGCATTAGGAATAAGTATAGCAAAAGGACAGGTCTGAGCAGAAAGTGAGTATTGAAAATGAGATGATTAGGGAATGCTTAGAGTAGTGATTCATGATATAATAGGGGAAGGATGCTGAGGTTGGACTCAGTATGCCGTAAGACCAACACACAAAAAGATAGAATATCACACACATACAAGTACAATTACAGATGTATAAATGAAGTGCTGAGAGACAAGTTTCCATTGTGTGAAATTGACTTGATTGTATGACTGACTGGTTCACACGTCATGCACGAGATGCAACACATGAACAGCATGGGCTGACTGGTCATGCCAGGTCATGCCATGCTATGTGTCTCCTGCCTGTTGAAGGTGTGATTCACCAACAGCAACAGGGTATGACAGAACATACAATGATTGTGTATTATTGTGTCGGATAGTGAGGTCCTGCACACTTATTGTGTGAGTCAGTGAGGTTTTGTACAGATAGAAGAAAGCCAAAGAGGAGTTTTATGGATGTGATGAAGGGAAGTTATGGAAGTGGTTTGTATAACATAGGAAGATGCAAAGAATATGACAAAATGGAGAGGGATGATGCAGTGTGGCAACCCTAAATGGGAGCTGCCAAAAGATTTCTAACACGAAGGTTATAGTTGGTATTATTAGATCATTTATCATAATCATCATCATTGCTAAAGTGTTGCTGTATACTGTAAACACCAAATGAGCCTTACAATCAAATTGATTCATGTGTTGATACTATCAAGCAGAAAGGACTATAAATAACACATTATATTTGTTGATACATTTGTATTACATCTTTTGATATATATACATTGGAAATTACAGTAATATAGAACTTACATGAAAGAGTAAGCAACATGGAGCATAAGAACAAATGTGTGAATATTCTGCAATGGTCTGTTTAAATATGCAATTCTCATATACATTATGCTTTTCCATATTATTATAACCTCTTATGAGATGGTACAGCAGAATATTTATGATTCTTGAAAACAGGTTCTCTGAGATGCTGGCATAAATCCCTGTCTCAATAAATGCCCTTGAATTAAAGACAATAAATCCTATATAATAAAGCTATATTGGTATATCATATATTGCATGCACATATCAACAGAATATAAATATACAGCATGCAGCTGGAAGATGAGCAAATCATGGAATTAATGCGCTCATTATTTTACAGGCTAAATATCAGTGGAAGGAAGATATCTTAATAGACATAATAGGCAACATCCAAACAGATCAACATCTTTCTGGTCTGCTGTGACACATAATTCTGCAGACACACATACTTACACAAGCATACATATAAACACACCTTTCCTTGTCTATATTATCATACTTCTAAATACTCTCCTCTGTGTGTTTGTAATCATTATTTATTCCTGTTATTTACAAAAATGAGAATGATATAAAATATCTTTGTCAAATCCATCTCTCAATATTATATACACAGTCTCTTGGCTATCACTCTACACTAACACAGCACTGTCGTCATTGTTACTGATATACATATTTCCTTTTTTTTTACAATATATATATATAAATATAATCATATATCAAAAGCTAGCTAGCCATGGTCCCCCCCTCATCCCAAACTGCCCTTAAATAAAATGAATTAAATATCTGATTCCAACGGCGATTTCACAGCTCATATTCTCAGCGCTTTCCGAGGTAGGCCATCCATGGCAGCCTCCATGGACGTCAGGAATGAGGCTGCATTATGGACTGTCGAGCCACCCAGAATAACGCGCATGCCTGGGTTGTTAGTGTTAAACTGGTGGATGGCAGCCGATTCCTCATATGTGACACCCCCAACAATGAATAACACTACGTTCTGTGGTCTGTAAGGAGAGATAATGAAGTGATATAACATGTTTTTTGGGTTTGTTTGTTTGTTTGTTTTTGTAATATCATGTCTTCATTCAATTTAAACCAACAAGGATTAGTTTGGACTTGAAAGCCTCCTCACTATTCCCATGTTTTCAAGTAAATATAAATTAAAAAGAAGAAAATGAGATTAAGTAAATTATGGTTCACAAAAACTAGATACATCTTAATTTTTTACATAGTAGTTAAAACTCAATAAACAGATGATATAGAGATGAATATGGTCTGTATAAAAGTCTAGAAAAGCCTTATATAGACTTTGATAATAATATGCTGCATTTGAAAACTACGTTGCCCTTGAATTCACCCAGAATGTGATATGATTTACATTTCTGAGATATTTTCTAAACTGCTAATACAATAACTCATTCCTACAATTCAAACATACAAAATAAAGAGAATAATGGTTCTCACTATAAAATGTGATCACAATTAATGTAAATAAATTTGATAGCTAACACATTATACAATGTATAGGAAAAAAAGGTATCTTCTGCACAAGAGGGGAATAACTCCTAAGCAAATTTAACATCAGCCAACTATATGGGAGTGGTATGGGCTTGGATTTGTGACCTAGAATATGAATACCATGCTCAACACATACCTACAAACAAACAACTTAATAACAACCCAAAATACAAACAATAGCCTTTGACAAAAACAACAGCCACACCCAAGAGACACAAGAACTACATTGTGCATCATTCACTTACTTGGATGCAGTGGGGGCGGGATTTCCACAGTACGGATAAGCACCCTCTCGCAGACGTCCTTTAGCTACCTCTGAGAGGGTGTCCAGCAGCAGTGGTTTGTGTTGCGTGTACACATTATCAACGCCTTTAATGCCCTGCGGGTCAGCATTTATATTATTAAAAAATGTCTGATCTGTTTAAAATCTAGAGTTAAACTGCTATGATACAGATATAATATAATTAGGAAATTTATGTATATCAATATGTTTACACACATAAACAATATCTGTGTGTGTATGGGGGGGGGGGGGGGGGAGTGCATAAACATTTGTGTATGCGTGTATATGTGTGTGCATGTATGTATGTGTGTGTGTATGTGTATCTTAATATCATTTTGACCCATCACTGCAAGTGAAAAACTTACCTTGAAGAGACGCTTTTTGATAGCCGAAATATCCTGGGGAGCCTGAGTGCCAAAGAGGTCACTCTGTCGAGCCCTTGCTCCCCCATAGTCCATCAACGATGATAATAACTGCAATACAAGTTGTATTAAATGTACTGAATCATTTGAAAAAAAAAAGTGGACAAAACATCACAAAGAAACTATTTCATCCATAAAGAAAAGAGAACGCAAATAGAAGGTAAAGAAGCAGCATTGCATTTCTGTACCTGATTCACATATTTCTAAATATATCAAAGAGTACCTGTTTTAATTTCTGAAAAGTCACAGTGTTATTTAAAAGGGCTACAGTACAAGCTGGTACAAGTGAATTTTATCATAATATTACATTGTACTAATACATATATTATCTAAACCAATGCTTCATCTTCATGTACAAAATTCAAATTGTGAGTAAATTATGTTGATTCAACCTCTTGATTTATACAATAAAACAACTGACATAACTTTCATGGAACACATGCATGATATTACTATTACCTAAGATAAGTTTAAAGTCAGGAGAGGATTTGTCTACAAAAAGAGAAAAGAAATGAAAAATAATACTACCTATTTCACCTAAAAATATTCCCAAAACCACACAACAAAAAAGTATTAATACATGTCTTTAGAAGCAAGAGATGTCAATGCCATGTTTAAATGCTATTTTTTCTGTTAAAATTACATAACAAAGAAAAGAGCAAATCACATACATTGCCATCTCAAGCTGATACAGGTTCTGACATCAGATAACTTTGGTTTTCTACAGAGATATGTATGTAATTCTGTAATATTACCTGAGTAATACTTTTGATGAACATATAGGATAATACCAACACACATTTATCATATCTTTTGCTCAGTGAAGTAATTCATTCCATATCATCCATTTCTACTCCTTCTTAGGTGGTCTTCTATAGTTTTTGATTTTGGAAATTGTATTATTTGATATAATTTCAAAAATCAAAAACTATAGAAGACCACCTAAAGCTCAACCGTCAAAAGCCCCAATACCAATCTCATACACTGAAATCCAACCAACCTTCAAGTAGTCATCGCCTACATTCCTCTTGCGCAGGGCATTAATGAGCCCCCGGACATCATTGTTAGGATGACCCTCATGGCGAAGGGCATAGAGCATGACGAGAGCCACCACATCTGCCTCCCTCACCTTCACATCAGTTACAAGCTGGTAAACCCTCTGAGAAGAGTAAACATAAACTTCATTCTATTTTAAATCAAACGGGCGGACTAGATAATACTTAACAATTAAAGAGAGAATAAAAGACGCCATAAAAATGACAAAAACAAATAAAGAGGTGAAATATAGATAATATAAATTACTAACAACTCAATGTGCATTATGAATCGTTTACAAAAAGTGAAGATTTTTCTTTTTTTCTTATGAGACCAGCCCATGAATGAATGAATAGATGAATGAATAAAAAAAAAAGGGGGGGGGGAAATACCCATAACACAGACAAAAATATATAACATGCTATACCTGAGAAAAAAAAAAATTAACTCGTATTACCTGGAGATTTGCGGAGTGATCTGAGCCACAGACGAGTTCCTGTTGGCACTCGGAAATGCCAAGAAGACCTAGAGTGCCAACCAGTCTCGACAGTTCCCCCACAACAGTCACATGCTTGCTCACTGTGCCCGACATTTTCTGTTGTAAAAGAGCCACAACCAAAGATTTATTTCTTCAAGAAGAATTAATTAAAAGCATTTCTACATTAGTTCTACAGATTTGCAGCAACATCAATTTAGTCATAAATCTAAAAATAAATGTTTCAACCAAGAGTTAACAAACAATTGATGAGAAACAAACTTAATTTCCAATAAAATAATTATACTTATTAGAAAAAAGAAAAACAATACCTGACAGACATAGAAAAATATAAAAATAAAAATTTGAAGCTAAAATCACATATTATCATCATCATCACCATCATTGTTATCATTATTATTATCATAATCATCAATATTATCAATTATCATTATCATCAACATCAATAATAACATTATTTTCATTACATTACATTAGAATAATCATTGTAATTCCCATTACAATCATCAATAACCATGAACATAATAATCATAAAAAAAAATAATACAAGTAAAACACTAAAATAATAATAACAGATTCAACAACAATAAAATAAATAACAGAAAAAATTAATGCAGAAACAATATAAATATAAACAATAATATAAACAATAATAAATATAAGCAATAGAAAAGATCCACATCTATTTACCTTGAACTGCGGATAGCTCTCGACGAAATGCTTCATGTCATTAATGGATTCCACTTTCTGCTGCTTTGACAGTTTCTTCTGGTAATCTTCCATCAGGTCCTTGATAGTCTGGCCAATCTCACCATAGTTCAGATACATGCTCTGAAATATTAGTGATGATGAGTAAAAAGGAAAATAGAATGAAAAATGGAAAAGCTGTCACACCACACAATGATGTAAGCTATACATATAGAAAGAGTGAGAGAATTGAGAGAGTGAGAGTGAGAGTGAGAGTGAGAGTGAGTGAGTGAGTGAGTGAGTGAGTGAGTGAGTGAGTGAGTGAGTGAGTGAGTGAGAGAGAGAGAGAGAGAGAGAGAGAGAGAGAGAGAGAGAGAGAGAGAGAGAGAGAGAGAGAGAGAGACAGAGAGACAGACAGACAGACAGACAGACAGACAGACAGACAGACAGACAGGCAGACAGGCAGACAGGCAGACAGACACACAGACACACAGACAGACACACAGACAGACACACAGACAGACACACAGACAGACACACAGACAGACAGAGACAGACAGACAGAGACAGACAGACAGAGACAGACAGACAGACAGACAGACAGACAGACAGGTAGACAGACAGGCAGACAGACACACAGACAGACAGACAGATAGACAGACAGACAGATAGACAGAGACAGACAAACAGAGACAGACAGACAGACACACAGACAGACACAGAGAGAGAGAGAGAGTGAATGAGTGGGTGGCTGTTGGGGTGTTGGAGTTTTGGTCTTCATAAAGCTAATGCAACATTACAATTTTTTTTAATGACAGAACCAATGTATTTAAAGATCAGGTAGTACCACTTCCATTAGGCTACTGAACCAAAAAATGAAAGTGACTTTTCCTTAGATGATTCTGACACTTGTTTATGGTATGGAAAACCTTGATATTATAAATACAAGTGTGGAATGTTTGTCTTAGTTCTAGATATTGTAAATAAATTGTGTAAATCATACAACTAATTATTTATCTAGTGATTTCTAACATCTCTGGGAGCGTCCTCATTGGCTAAGTATGGTGACGTCATTCCACCCCTTAATTGCTTAATAAACTATGCAAACAAAAAAAAATAATGGCAAACAGAAAAAAGCTGATGAAAAAGATATAGAAATAGAGGACACTCAGTGATGTTTATGTCAGGTGAGGGCAAGTGGGTGGGGCTTAGTTCGAGAGTGACTTTGTTATCGTATGCTAATAGCCCAAGTTACTGAGTGACAGTTTAGTTGGTAAATGTACCACAAGAAAAAGCTATATAAAACTGGCAGGAATAATTCACAGTACAATGAAACTACAGATAAGCATGGGCCTATCAACAAAACAGTGTAACCTCATTCATCTTATAGAAGGAACACACATACCCGAGCATAAAAGTCATCTTGAGTGGGTGACATGACGACCTCCTTCAGGTCATCTGACACCCCAGGCACATGTGCGAGGTTAACCCTGCCATTGTTCACCCCCAAGAGCTCATGCACCATGGCTTCATATGTCCACTGGGGAAAAAAAAATAAAGTTATCATTTAGAAACAGATTCACTTTAAGAGAGAGTAAAGTATCTGTGATTCCATGGCCATTAATCTAGAGAGTATTAGAACATATAATATTACTTTTGTTCATCTTCACAAGCTATGAACATCCAAAAGTATCAAAATACAAACTTGGATAGTCAGTCTTAAAGGGGGGTAGCACAAACTGTCACTCACCTGGTGCAAAAGAGGTGTCACTGGGTCATCTCTTCGGTCTAAGATGAGCAACAAAGAATTACCTTCTGTGTCAACATTTGTATACAAGGAGCCTTCTGTTACAATAGTTTGCTGTAAGATAAAACAAATAAGATAGTGTAATGAATTTCATATGCTGCTTTCTAAAACTACATACATTTTGTCAACTCTATTTATAGGCTCTTTTTCATCTAATATGTTTGTATACTTTATTTATAAGTCAAAGGCCTCTTTAAGAACTATTTCTTATACTTCTTAAAAAACTTTCAAGCCAAGTCATTCCTCCAACTGAAGAAATCTATGGCACATTCTTTGGTATCTACTTACAAGTTATCTTTCAAATATTTGTTGTATTATATCAAATAGTCCCTTTTCCACAACTCCTAATTAATAAGGCCACTCTCCTTTAACTTAGCCCTTCACATCAAAGACCTCAAAGATTAAAATAATTTGAACTATATATACATACTGTCGGACTACTTCTGATGCATGTGAAGCACTATCATTTTGTTCTTTACTCACCTTTTGCAAGTCTACTTTCTATTAAACAAATCAAGTACGAAAAAAATAGTATACAAGAAACATCATCTAAAATGAAGACTTTCCTTAATAAATAAGAAGAATAGTTAAAATAAATAAACTTACTCTAATATTTTCTGCTAAACTGCGTGCCATTTCTGAGTTATTCTGATAACGGATTGTGGGCAGCAGCTGTAAACTGAACAGCACACCAGCAAGACCCTGGACAGTACGCTGCAGACACCCAGAACCCCATTTCATTCCTGTTGGAAAACATTGACAGGTAATGAAATAATATCTAGTAAATCAAGGTAGGCCATAATCACTTCTCTGAGCTATAACCACAGTGATCCAAGCCCTTTGTACCTTTGGCACTCCAGCACATATCACATATATTCTGGTAAGCTTCAGTTTTTAGACCTCCCTGATAATTTGATGTCACATACAGAACTAGTCCAAGCTCAATCTTCCCAGAATAAGTGTAATGGATGTTCTTGACCTCTGGTGCTCTGAAGGAGAGGAGACCACAGTGATCATAGGACTTACTTGGACCCAGAGAGTTTATGCTTACCATGTGAGTGGATGGGCATGTTGAGAGAGAAGAGATGAGGTGACAAAGCCTGGTAGTCTGCATAGAGCTCTTGAACCTCACGCACAACTTCATGTTCATCAGCCTCTGCCAAGAGCTTCACATCACTCTTGCTGACTACATTGCTGAAATCTAAGAGTGAAAAGCTATCAATCATTTCAGAAATTTGATGTCTGTTTTTTTTTTTTTTTTTTTTTTTTTATAAGGCTAAAAAAATATTAAAACCTAATCATTAAGACAGGTGCAACCCTTTACTCCTACATCATACTATGAACATCCTGATCATTCAAATCCAAACTTATCAATCCTTAAAATCAGCAAACCAATTCTCCTTAACCCCTACTTAACTACTGGCCATAAGCAGGCAAAAGGCATAATGTGTGACCAGTCCTATTCACTTGCTCAGCATTTAACAGGCTTCTTTCCTATAACTTTTTAGTTATGAACGAGATGTATGAAGTGTCCACAAGAAAATCTGGTACCATCACATAGTCACAGAGCTACCTCCTGATATATTGTCATACATTATATATTACTACTTATATCTCTAGATACACAATCACATTTTACATGATAACAATATGATTTTATATGTGCTTATTTACATAGTTATAGTAATCTATCCCCATTTTTATTCATATGCAAAGTGTCACTGTGATAATCATAAGCAAGGTGTCACTGTGATAATCATATGCAAAGTGTCACTGTGATAATCATAAGCAAGGTGTCACTGTGATTATTTATTCAGCTTTGCCTTCTACTGACACTATCTATGTGATATATAAAAATTATAAGCACATTTTCTGGATGAAAAGTTTACCTGTTAAAAAAATAAGGAAGAAAAAAAAAAAAAGGAAAATAACAACAAAAAAAAATAAAACTATAAAATCCACTCACTAAATAAGAAAAAAAAAAAATATATTAGCAATAACACTACCACAACTTACATATATAATAAGCTCCATAGCGAGGCTTCTGCAGCTCGTGACAAAGGGCTCTGATGTTGTCCTGTGTGGGCCGGACGTAAACCAGGCACTTCAGGTACGACATGTTTTCCCCTGAGCTTGTCTGGTCCAGGCGTTCGAACATGTATACTTCCTGCCGCATGACTTCACTCATCCCTAGGACCAAACTTACAAAAGATGTCTGTAGAAGAGATTTAAAACAAGATATTGTACATGATTTGAATTGTTAGATCTGTAAAACTGGTGAAGAATAACAGCTTAATCAGATAAAAAAAAAATATATATAGATAAATAAATAAATAAATAAATACATAAATAAATATATAAATAAATAAATAAATAAATAAATAAATAGATAAATAAATACATAAATAAATTAATTAATTAATAAATAAGTAAATAAATAAATAAAGAGAATAAAAAAATAATAATAAATAAACAAATAAATAGATAAAAGATAGATAATTAATCAAATAAATAAAATAGAATCAAATAAAATCCAACTGTGACTTGGATTAAGAAACCTCAACAAAAGATTTATTCTGGCACAACAGAGCTTTCTGCTTCATCACAAAATAAGGAACTACTCTAAGCTTAGCCTGGCCAGAATATAATTACTAGAGACTTCTTGGCTCGCAGGTACATGAAACACGGAAACCATAATGACTGCTTGATGTCCTCTTCGAGACACTTCCTACTGTATTTTTCAAACATATCTGTGGAAAATGGCAAGCAAAAGCCTAAGAAATATTCTTCAACAAAGGGGGGTGGAGCAACTCAAATTCTATAAGAATGCTGTAAGAGTAACTTGTAGTAAAAATTAAAGGTAATATTATCAAATACAAAGCCAAAAAATAAAAACAAAAATAAAAATATGTAATAAGATTGAAAATAACATAAAAAATTTAAATAGAAATAAAATAAAAATAAGTTTAATATTTAAAAAATCAATCAATCAATCAATCAAAGCAAAGACAAGAACATTAGTTACATAAACAACAAAAAGAACAATATATAATATGAAAGTATAGCAACACACACGTAAGGGAACACAAACTTGGATAAAAACAGTACATAACAAGTATAATGTCCACTAAAATAATACATAGGTCTTTATCTCTCATGTTAATTATCCAGAATATGACCACACAGATAGAGACAAACTAATGTTGAGGTCATTGAGAAATTAAGAAATATCACTTTTGTGTGTAAAAATTTTAAAAATTAAGGTAAGCCCACAAACACGTCATATTTTGCATATCTATGCATGCACTAATGCTGTGGCCTCCATGATCTGTGCTCTATCAAGATACCTCACTAGAAATTTATCGTCAAATAAGGAACTAGTCTAAGGACTATCCTGACAGAATATAAGTAGTGAAAATTTACCTCACCAATGTGAAAGGCTTGGATGGCAATACTATTCTAAATAAGGTAACTGCTTATGAAGTGATTGCAACTCTCTGAGACAGACTAAGTCCCTTTTACTCCAGCCAAAAAAACCTTGGGTGTACTCCTAGGAATCCAAAAACATTGCAATATGTAACAAAGTACCCTTGCAATCCCCACCCAGTTGCCATCGTCTTAGATTCTGTGGGGCATTTTTCGTTAACTATTTTCTTCCTTTCTGATGTTATTCTATACCTGTACAGATTTTTAAATGTGTTTTTTTTTCTCACTGTCCAAGTATGTGAGGGAAAAGTTATTTATATCTGGACACACTAAAGATGATGACATTTCTCCATCAGGTTCGCAGTCCAATTTATACATCTTAATCTAGAAATAAAACATTTCTTGCGCCATTTTTGGAAGATATCTTAACCCAAGACACCCTGCTTGAATCAATAATAGTTTGAGTTATCTGGAAAAGTGTCAAAGCTATCTCTTTCTTTATTCACCCTTTCTTTTCATTATTTATTTTTTTCTGAAAGCTACAATCCTTGTGAAAATATCCTGGGAACAAATCCGCCACATTTGAAACACCTTTAATATTCCCTGCCAATAGTAATGTGTATGAAGTGCCTAGCAATAACACAAAGACAAATAATGACTCCATATTAACTATATACTAATCAATAATTATAAATTAGCGCTATTTCCCTAGTCTGTTACTGACAAGTACTAATTTTCCTTATCTTATCTACACTACAGTCTACAATAAACACTCATAATTACCCCTATATTTCTACATCTACATAACAGCGTTCTTAAAAGATAATCCTCACTCTACATCTAATAATCTTAAATAAATAAACCACAATTCATACTCGTTACACCCACCCCCTTAACTCTCCCGATCCCCCTGCCTATCATAACTCAACCAAATATCTCCTTCCTCACCGTTTCTTTATCCATCAACATGATCTTATAACCCGGCTCACTCTCGGATATCATCTTGTTCACATAATTCTTCACTGCCTGAACAACACTCATCTTGTTCCAGCCCCAAAAAGGTGAAAAGGGGGACTTTGTTGACGTTTCTGTGATGACACTACAGCGGCTCCGTCTGCGCTGGCGAACGCGAGGGAGCGAGCGGCTCTTAGCGAACACCTTCTAGTGCAGACGGCGATAGCGAACTCTTAGCGAAGAGGAGGTGGACTATAGACTGCTTTATAGTCGAAAATTCTATTAAAGGAGATAGATGATTGCTTAATGAAGGGTCATATTAGAAAGAACAATAATAAGGATAATAATGACAGCAGCAACAACAACAACAATATTGATAATAGTGATAATAATGATAATAATAATAATAATAATAATAATAATAATAATAATAATAATAATTATTATTATTATTATTATTATTATTATTATTATTATTATTATTATCATTATTATTATTATTATTATTATTATTATTATTATTATTATTATTATCATTATCATTATTATGATTATTATTATAAGGATAATAATGAGAATAATAATAATAATAATAATAGTAATTATAGTAACAATTATTATTATTGTAGTTGTTTGTTGTTGTTTTTTTGTTGTTATTGTTATTATATTTTTTTCTTTATCATCATTATTACCATTATTATCATCATTAATTATCATCATTATCACTATTATCATTATCATTGTTATTATTATCATTAGTAGTAGTATTACTAATAATACTAATGCTATAATTATTACTATTATTATCATTATATTATCCTTTTCATTATTATGATTATAATTATTACTATCATTATTAT
Source organism: Penaeus chinensis (assembly GCF_019202785.1). Taxonomy (NCBI): domain Eukaryota; kingdom Metazoa; phylum Arthropoda; class Malacostraca; order Decapoda; family Penaeidae; genus Penaeus; species Penaeus chinensis. Next base: position 6,677,123 of record NC_061845.1, read on the forward strand.
CATTATCATTATTATCATTATTTTTAATTATTTTTATCGTCATTATCATTGTTCTTATTATTATTATTATTATTATTACTATTATTGCTATCAATACAATTATTATTATCATAATTGTTATTATAATTATTATTACTATTATCATTATCATTATCTTTATTATCATCATTATCATTTCCTTATCATAATTGTTATCATTGTTATTATTACTATTATTATTATTATTATCATCATTTTTATCTTTATCATGATCATCGTTACTATTACTAGTGTCATTACCATTATCATCATTAATATTATTATCACTATTGTTATTATTATAAATATTATTATCATTATTACTGTCATCATTATTATTAAACTTTAGCATAATTATTATCATTGTTATTACTATTATCATTATTATTATTATTATTATCATGATCATCGTTATTATTACTATTGTCATTATCATTATCATCATTAATGTTATCATTATTGTTATTATTATCATTATTATTATTATTACTGTCATCATTATTATAATTATCATTATTATTGTTACTATCATTATCATTATCATTACTTATTACTATTATCATTGTTATCATTATAATTATCATTGTTATTATCATTATTATTATTACCATTATCATTATCATTATTACCATTATCATTATCATTATTATTATCATTATATTATCACTATCATTATTATTACTATTATTATTATCTGTTCTTTACAATCATACTGCCGGGTTTCACCCAGAAACTAGGGGCAATTAAATGGTATAACACTACCAAATCTATGAAACAAAATAAAATTCCTAAAGTGATTTAGGTAGAAAGAGCCTTTCTTAAGAGGCGTGTAGTTCTAAGGGTAAGGATAAGTCCGATATGCGAAGCTGAGCCTCGCCCGGGCTATGCCCATGAAGGGAGCCAGGCCTGTGTCGACTAATGTCGACTCGCTAACGGGTGTCAGCTGGTGCTGACTCGGCTGAGTTTATTCCTTACCCGCCGTGGTTCCCAGCCACATCAGTAACCTCCAGGCGACATTTGCAACTTCTCGCGCCTGTGTGCAGTGCGATGCGATTGAGATTTGCGAAGTTCTAACTTCGCCCGGGCCTTCTAGATATGGCCCGGCAGTGCTGTTTAGGACTATCTTTTGTAGCTCCTGTAGTGGAGGTTTGCCAGGGAATAGCCTTTCACGTTCTTGTTGACTTGTCCAAGAGCTCCTATGACTATTGGTACTGCGGTCGTTTTAAGATGCCAAATTCTCTCGATCTCAATTTGCAGGTCTTTGCATTTTGATAGCTTGTCGAACTCCTTTGCAGACACATTCCTATCTGTTGATACTGTCATATTAATCACAAGGCAGTTCTTATGCTCATGGTTCTTGATAATTATGTCGGGCCTTATTTGCCTGGATCTGTCAGTGTGGATTATAATATCCCAGAGATAGCGATCTTGTCATTTTCTACTACTCGCAGCGGTTTGTGCTCTTACTATTTCACTGCACAAGGTAGTTCGAAATGTTGACAGGTTTTCCATTGAATATATTGGCCTAATCTGTCATGTCTGTTTTCATATTCTGTTGGTGCGAGGACAGGACAGCCAGAGACAAGGTGGTCTATGGTCCCTTTGTGTTTATCACAGTCGCGACAATGGGATTTGCACCATTCTGGAGAATGCTTGGAAGTTTCATGTGAAAAAGATTTGGACAGCCATGAAGTCTTCTCTTTCGACTTGTGACCAGTATCACGTAACCACTGATGGACGTTCAATAGCTCTACATCAGCATTGGTACGGTGGGGTGCTGGCCGTAGAGCCTTGTTTTCCCGGTTTTCCTTGATTTTGCGAAGGCATTCTTTCGTGGCTGCTACTTTCGCATGTTTGGTGCAGTTTAACAGTTCTTCAGGATTGGTTTCATTTTCCAGTCCACGGTTGTAATTCTCGCTTTCTTTTACAATTGAATGTGCTCTTTTTGAACTTTCATGTTGTTTGACTAGTTGTAACATCCATTCATTAGAGGAGCCTTTTCAAGTCCGATGGTAGTGCTTTTGTAAGTGAGCTCTAGCTGAGTTGAGGTTTCTACCCCCGTCCTTACGTGGAATAATAAAGTCTGTGAACATCAGATTTAGGGTGGTGCATTTTATGAGCTGTCATCAACTTACGTACCTTGGCATCTAATTTTCTGATATCAGATATTGTCCAGTTGATCCTGTACGTTGCTACAGGAAAGACAAGGGTGTTAATCGCCTCAACTCGGTTCGCAGTTTAATTGTTTTAAGAACCACTCTCACTCACCGATAAAATTCCTTACTGATATTTTACTTCATACTCGAGTGCTGAATAACGTTGTCTTCATTAATTCCAAGATACTGATACACTCTTGGTCTAAGTTACGGATAGTGATGTTATCTCGATACACAATCACTCTCAACAAATTTACCTCTCTTAAACGTTGCATTCGCACACTTGTCAATCCTCGCCATTCCTAGCACACATATGCTTAAGGTCATCCATAAAAAAGAAGTGGTTAATGCTCCAATTTCCGATCTTATAACTGCGGTCAGTGTTGTTGAGTTCGTGTGATAAATGGAACAGAGTCATGCAAAAGAGTCAGGGAGAGAGAGAGAGTCCCCTTGGAAGACACCACAAGTGATGTCGATAGAGTTAGGTTTTAGGGTTCCTTTTGGTGGGACAAGAATAGATTTGTTTTCCATAATCTCATATTTAACCCCAGGAAATTGCTAATAACTGGGGATTCATTAAAAAAATTCAAGAGATTTCAGAATCCAATTATGGGGCACACTTTCGAAGGCCTTACGATAACCAATCCAAACCGTACTCAAACTACGATGCTTTCTTTGACTTACAGTTCTCAATTATCATTTTATTAAATACTAATTGGCCTTTACAACCGTAGGATCCTCTCCTGCATCCTTTCTGTTCATCAGGAAACAAGTTGCTGTCAAAGAAGGAATAGATGCGGTCAGTCAAAAAGGATGTTGTGCTAAGAGAGGTTATTGGCCTATTGTTTTTAGGGTTTTTAGTGTCTGATGTAGCGGATATGTAACACCCTGACATCCATTGAGAATGCTTTTAACCTCTTCAATTGTAATGTCATCCCAAGTTTGTTCTGGGAGGTTGGCATTCTTAGCTTCTGAGTTATTTATCCACCCAGCTTCTAGGTTGCTTGCTTTATCACTATTCCAGATTTTTTATTTTCCCAAAACCTTTTAATCTTTTCAATGTCATTAACGTTATTGTTTCTTTTCCCACTTCCCTACAAAACTTCTTAGCATCGGATTTTAAAATTTGGTTTTACCTGTAAAATTCTGATCGTTTCTCGAACCTTTTTGAGTTTTCAATTGTTTGTTTTTTTGTTTGATAACTTCTTTAGTTTCCAGAATGTTATCACTATCCAGCTTATATTTCCTCTTGAGCCTCCTAGATGTTCGGCCTTGAACTCTTACACGTCTTCGAAGCTCGCTAAGAATCGATATTTCACCTATGATTGTTTTTTGTTTTTGTTTTTGTTTTTGTTTCATTTTTTCTTTCAAAGATGGTTTCTTAATTTTCGTCTGCTTTGCTTGCTCTTTATTAGAACATTTTAAGGTGATCAAATTAGCTGTCGCATACAGGATCTTATAAAATTACTATTGTTATTATCATTATTATTATTAATTATTATTATTATTATTATTATTATCATTATTATTATTATTATTATTATTATTATTATTATTATTATTATTATTATTGTTATCATTATTATTATTATTATTATTATTATTATTGTTATTATCATCATTATTATTATTATTGCTGTTGTTGTTGTTACTATTATCATTATCATTAGTAGTAGTATGGTTATTATTATTATCATCATTGTTATTATTATTATTATTATTATCATTATTATTACTATTATTATTATCATTATTATTATTACTATTATTATTATCATCATTATTAGTAGTAGTATCATTAATATTATTATTATCATTATCATTGTCATTGTTATTATTATTATTATTATTATTATCATTATTATTATTAATATTATTATTATCATAATTTTTATTTTTTTCATTATTATTATTTTTTTTAATACAATTATTATTAATATAATTATTATTATTTCTAAAATCATCATTCTTATTATCATCACTATTATTATTATTATTATCGATAATTATATTATTATTATTATTAATGTTATTGTTATTATTATTATTATGATCATTAATTTTATTATTATTATTATGATCATTAATTTTATTATTATTATTATGATCATTAATTTTATTATTATTATTATTATCATTATTATTATTATTATTATCATCATCATCATTAATTTTATTACTATTATTATTATTATCATTATAATTGTCATTATTATCATTATTATAATCATTATTATTATTATTATTATTATTATTATTATTATTATCATTTCTATTAGTATTATCATTATTATTATTATCATTATCATAATTATTATTACTATTATCATTATTATCATAACTATCATTTTCATTTTTATTATTATTATCACTATTATCATTATTATTATTATTATTATTATTATTATTAATCATCATTTTATTATTGTTATCATTAACATTATTATGATTATTATCATCATGAATTACCAATATTGCTGTCATTAATTACTGTTATTGTTACTATTACTTTCAATATTGTCATCATTGACTTTTGTAAAATGTATCACATTCATTATCATTATTGTTTTCATCATCATTTACATCATTACTGTTATTATTGTCAATATTATCAAATTTTTTACCTTCATTATTAATACTAAATCATAACAGCTATCATTAAAGCTACCATTATTATCATTATCATTAATAATTATTATCACTATTATCATTTTACAACTATTATTGCTAGCATGACATTGTTTTTATGATTAATATTATCTTAAGTATTATATTCATCATTATTATTATTATTATTATCATCTTTATTGTCATTATCATTATCATCAATATTTTCATTATTATCATTATTGTTATCATCATCATAACAACAATATTATACAATATACTAATAATTATTATTATCATTACTGTCATTATGATCATCATTACTATCATCACTGTTATTACTATTATTAGTAGTGTTATTACCACAAATATCACCATCATCATTCTTATCATCATCAATTATTATTGCCATTGTTATCATCATTAACATTATTATTATCATAATCACTATCATTATGATTGAACCACTAATATTCTCATAATGGTATAACTGGTATTTTTACAATTACTTTTAGTATTGCCATCATTAATATCAGTACTACATTATTTCATTCAAAACTTCCACAGTCGTAGCAGTTCTGTACATTTACACTATTTACTAGGAAATAGATATAGGAAACAATAGGATACAGTAGTTTCATTTGACTGATGATAAATTTAAAAATTCATTACACAACTCTTGGATTATGATGTCAGATAGGTCAGTAATACAAAGACTTATATCACAGTTTAATGTAAAATCTAGATCTGTTACTCATTGTTAAACTATTTTTTTCTTTACTTGGACTAATAAAAACATAATTATAGTTTAATATAATTGATATTAAATTCTCAAAACAAATTCTGAACATAATAAAAGCTATTGTCCACATTAAATATTACAGCTACAAATACAGATGTACATTTTTGTGTGCATGAGTTGATGGGTGTTTTGCATGTGTATGTATATATGAAAGTGTGCTTGTGTATTTGTATCATGTACTGGTATCCGTGTCAGCAATATAAGAATCAAATCCGTATTGCTCTTATGCTGTTACATCTAATCAACCAGCTTTGGGGTCTATGCATCTTATAATGTCATCTGATATCTGAGATACCCCGAAGGAGCACTGTCAAAATGGCTCAAAGGGGGTACTAATGAAAAAGTAATTATGGCAGCATTGACAGGGAATATGGAGCACCAATAGCAGGCTTTGCTTAGGGATTCAAATGCCTTTCATACAGCACTGGTATGTAGCCATAGATGCAGGCAACATATGACTGTATCATACAGCTAATGGATAGTCTCTGCAGAGCTTTGTTTTAAGATGCAAATAATTATTTCATAAATAAATAAATATATAAATATTTATATATACAAGCTAATACACATTTACACAAGATAGACAGAAATTCAATTTCTCTCATAATAATTATTTTCTCTGTATATGACAATACTTACAAAATCTTTCAAAAAATAGTCATACACTGGGTTGATACAGCAATGAAAAATGTACATTCATAGCCTTTTATCTGATAGAGTATCTGTTCAAATAAATTTAAACATTTAATATAAAATAAATTCTAACACATTAAAATATATAACAAACTATTATTTAAAACTTTCAAAATCTAAAATTCTTGCTAGTGAACAACAATCTGTGGAAGCACCTCTCCACAACGTGCACTTATTCTAAAATCCAAGTGTTTGTCAGCACGGGTAGTACCAATATTCACAGCACAAAGTGGTATCCCCATATCTACAGCATGAAGAATAAACCTGTAAAAAATTATTTTTTACATGTTAACATAATTCTTGATGCCCCTAGAAAAGAATGCTTATTTTAATAGTCATAAATATTATTTTCAGTCAAATCATGAAGTATATAAAACTATAATATGATATATAATTTAAACAGTCTTACCTATACCCTGAATAAACATATAATGAGGACCCCAATACTAGCAGGCCATCACTTTCATTGAGTTCTTGCTTCACTCTCTCAACACGTTCCTTGGGAACATTATCTCCAAAAAAGACAATATATGGTTTCATGATGCCACCACAGTGTTTACATGGTGGTACTTGAAACTGATTAACTTCCTCCTTGAAAAGAAAAAGAGTTATTGGTGTATTTGCTTATCATCTTCCTTCTAATCTGTATCATTTGTATCATTTTTGTTACTTTAAAACAGAATAAACAAAAATGCACAACTATTCAATCTCCACACAGAAATTCTCCTTATCTCCTTATATCACTACATATACACAAGCTTACACCTTTCTTTTTACCCTGCATTCAGCAGTTTTTTACCAGAAAAGCAAACATAAATATACATCAACTGCTGACATTTTTAATATCCAAAATGCCTTCACCAAATACTACATATACTGCAATCTTGGAAAAATGCAAACTACAATTAGCTTTAAAAACATGTTAATTATCCAGGACTCATTGCCTATAATAAGAAGACAAACATACATACATACCTCTGAAAGCTCTACATCACCATCTGGCCGAATTTCAGATGAGTGGGAGGACATGTGGGGGTTTAAGATCCGTAGCCTGGTTTGGAAGCTATATCGGTCCACCATCTTTGAGCAGGACATACATATAACCTTAAAGGCTGTCCCTGGAGAGAGAGAGAGAGAGAGAGGTGAGATGTTAGTCACTTTATAGTAACAATATAAGAATGTGATCATCCTTTAAACTAACAGATTCAAATATATTTTTAGTACCATCTCCAGAGTGATTTACCATCTTACCATGTAATTCATGAACGTTTGTACTCCCAGCTTTGTGGTGCAAGCGATCAACATTCTGGGTTACAACACACTGAACTTTCCCTTTTTTCTCCCATTCAGCAAGAGTCAGATGAGTAATATTTGGCTGGAAAGTGGAGAACCTCGGCCATCCCATGTAATTTCTTGCCCAATAGCTTTGTCTAGCTTTTGCTGAGTCCATGAAAGTCTGTGGTTGAAAAACAATTATTGCTTTACTTACAATAACAACACAGTATCATATGCCCTTCTATACACATATCTTTACTTCAAAAACCTCACAGACTCAATAGAGAAAAAGAATCTTCAGTCAATTAAAAAACAATCATGCATCTTTTACTCACCTTAAACTGCACTGGACGTTTACTACTTGTAGCATAAAGACCCACACCTTCAGAGCGATAATCTGGAATACCACTCTCTGTTGATATACCTGCTCCTGTTAGCACAAATATCTTTCTGTGATTGTCAAGGAACTCTTGCATTTGATCCACAGCCCAATTTTCACATGGACTGTGTTTTGGAACAAAGGCATATTGTGAACAGTATCTTGTCACTTCTGAGAGTATCCTCATATACTGCTTTCTCACAACCAATGAATTATTCATTTCAATATATTGCGGCCAAACTACTTGATTATTTTTGGGTGCTACTTTTCAGTAATCTTTTCTGAAGTCAAATCTGAAACAAGAGAGAAGAAAAAGTCTTTATTTAACATTAGATATTCCTTATACCTAGCTATACTTATAACAATAAGAACATAGTGATACTCAGTCAATTTAGAACTTAATAACAAAAAGTGTAGCAACCACAATATATACTGACTGTCATGTTATAAACACTAAAAATTATAACCTTTTTCTTCCTAAAATTAAGGAAATATCCAAATTTTAGGGTTCTGGGAAACTTAAGTTAAGAATGGTGTTTATATATCATAAGGAGACACATGCACAAAGATGGAAAGTACTGCTCTGACCATGGGTAATGAACGTGACAAATTTAGTGAGGTCATAAGGGTAGTTCTAATAGGAAATATTTGCAATCCATTTTGTTTATAATTCTAATTACTTCATCTCTAGTGACAAAGATTTTTCTTTATTTTTTAAATTTTCTTTGAATTTTTCTTCTTCTCTTTCTTCTTTTTCTGTCTGTTTTCCTTCCTCTGGTGTATGGTCAACATAACTTTCTGCATCAAAACCTGTTCCACAGTTACAGTAAAGAACGTAATAACTAGATGAAACAATAACTTATTTTATGCCATACGTCATCTTACAAGCATAAGTTTAAGGAACTGAGAAGATAAAAAGTTGATTTTACCTGTACAAAGGACGCCTTGCACCTGGGCGAGTTGGTGTATCTATGCTGCCAGCATCTGATGCAATCAAGAAAGAGGAAATAATTATCCAGTCTTCTTACTCTTCTCTCTCTTCTTCATATGTCTTATTGTTATAATCACCATTCCTCCTCCTCTTCCAGACTTCAGGTTCTTATTGTATCACTTCCCACTAGACTACGAAAGGGGTGACCTTTCGTAACAAGACTTTTCATAAATTCTTGCCTTGACGTCAGTGTGTTTCGTAACCAATGTTTACGTTCGTGGATGTCCGTCTATCCCGCACCTACTCCTGACCCTCTATAAATTAGCTATCATATTCTTTACTATTAACTCAAAGGTTATCTTACATTGAAATCTTAATATATTAATTTAAAAACACAAAAACAATGTACCTGCTTACACTTCCAAGAAATATTTATAAAAATATCTAATTGATTGTTATATCCGAGTAGGTGTGGAATAGAGCGTTTTCCTGGATTGGAATGCGGATTCACTGACTGCACAAACGGCCCAATGCATGATCAATGTTGTTTGCCTTTAATCAAACATCAAAATAAAATAACCAGCCTTTATTTGATGCCTGGTGGCTCTAGTACCAACGTGAATGTAAGGGCAGCTTAAGGTTTCTTTATATTATAGATTGTAGAAGAAGCGAGAGAGAAACGAGTGGATGGGGGAAAATGGCACTGACTCCTCGCTGGAAAGGAACGCGATCGTTTGACATTTATACTAATATCAATATAAATAGTAGTAATGATAATGATATCATTATTACAATTATCGTTATCATAATTGTTAATCATCATCATCAGTAGTAGTTATAGAAGTAGTAATAGTAGTCGTAGTAACAGTAGTAATTTTAGTAGTAGTAGTAGTAGTAGTAAAAGTAGTAGTAGTAGTAGTAGTAGTAGTAGTAGTAGTAGTAGTAGTAGTAGTAATAGTAGTAGCAATAAGGGCGACTGATGATATAATAGTTTATTGTTGTATGATTTTGAACTAAATGGCCTCTGAAAGGTTGGTATCCATACTATGTGTGGTTTCCGTAAAGGTTGACTAGAACAAGGCAACTGACGCAGCAATCGTAATAATAATAGCAGTATGATGATTATAATGACGATGATAAAAGCATAAATGTGTATGGTAATATATAAACATGATATTCACGATAATATCAACAACGGCCAATACTTTTATTATTATCAATATCATTATTGTCACCATCATCATAATCACCATCATCACCATCGTAATATATATAACTACAGTTTTTTGCGAATCTGAATCTGAAATTTATATAAATTGTATAACTTTATTGCTACTAAATAAAAACATTTATAATACTGTTTGTTGGCCACACTTATGTAACAATGATAACTGAATTAAAGAAAAAATATGTATTATCTTTTAAAATCTACCTTTGTAACTGTGTGGGTATCATGACGAGATAGGTTTACCATCGCCTGTTGTTCTTATACCTAAGGTGTCCAATGAATGTATATGCTTGTGAGGTGTAAGACAAGACAACATCCGATTTTATTGTTACATACATGAGTCTTTGTTTGTTTGTTTCAAAACCTTTACTTAGATAATGCGAAATGCTCGCATGCTGTGATGCTCACTCACTAACGTGTTTTTTTTTTTTTTTTTATTACAATTACCAGTAATATGTATTAGTGTCAGTTATTCCCCTAGACATTTATGTCTGATAACTGAGGAAAATATGTAAAAAAAAAAAAAAAAAAAAAAAAAAAAAAATATATATATATATATATATATATATATATATATATATATATATATATATATATATGGGAATTCACATTTCAGTAAAATACGTAAACAGAAACAAAAAGAGGGCAATCAAATACTGCGCATTGATGCTTACTTCATGTAGTAAATTTTTGAGCAAAACTTAATTCTAAACTTTGGTGAAAACAGATAAATAAGTTTTTAAGATGAAGAAATTTAAGTACTAGATCTAAAACTAATAACATACTGCTTTATAATGTCTCTATAACACAAACATGGAATTCGACAATTATAAATCTATTAAAATCGCTGTTTACTACCAGTGGAGATTTTGGTGGTGTTCCTATTGGCTGCAATTCATTGAAAATCTGGTATGTTATCACGGCTCTAGATTTAGCTCCTTTATTAGCGAAAACTGCACGACGTTTTAACTTGACAAATTTCATTACAAAGGACAATCATTCACAACCGTATTTATAATTGAGAATTGAAATGAGTCGCGCTGCAATTTTTTATTTATTTCAAGATATCTTATATTTGGGACTTGTTTTCTAATTCATATAGACCCAGGACCTCTTGTGTGTATATATACTGTTAGTTCCATAGCGAAGGTTTCTGGAACCGGAAGTTCGAGAGCTGACCGCCTACCAATGACCACTTCAACCGTGAAGGAATTTACAAGTGGGGCGAAGCAATCTATCATGAAAACTGGCTAAGAAATTATCACAATTTATCATTGTATTTTCCCACGCTGTAGTCTTTTATTTTCAATTATTATAATTATTCTCTTAATGAAAATGGGAAATTTATAATATTCGGGTGACCTTTTTCTTATACGAGTTCATCTACTTCGAGACTCATTGTGGTTGCATGTATTTCAAGTCATAATGGCAGTTCTTAAAAGAACAGCGACAAACCAGAACCAGTGTACCGATTTCATCCCACTTACAATCGAATGGCCTGTTGCTGCCTCTGTGTATAGCTCGAAAGGGGACGTTATCCTCTTGGAGAACACTCTTCAACCGCGAAACACGAGCAAGTGCAATCCGAATGAATGGCCCTGCTAGTTGGCCTTCCACATCTCCAAATTATTATTTTATTATCATTAGCATTAACTTTATTGTAACTTATTTTTGCTACTTTTAATGTCTGTCTTATGTCTTGAGTGCAGCAAGGATGTCCATTATGGCCATCATTAGGTACATCTAATCACTACATTAAGTCACCAGATAGTTGATTCGCTGTTCGTCGAGTCCTGGTCCTGTCTCTGTGTATACCATGTCGCAGCCGCCGCAAGGTATACTCTACACCTGGCTAAGAGGTCTGTTGTGGTCTGAATCTGTTTGTCCTTATGTTATCTTCTATCTTCTTTCCTGAAGCGGTACCTATCATTATTGTTCGACCTCCAGGTGCTCTGGCAACTCCAAATACGGAATTATTATTCTGTGAGACGTATATTTAGTATTTTGAATTGAGTGTTTTCAACTTAAAGAACTTTTATGTGTTATTAATCTATAGTTCTGGTATATAATCGGTAAATGAAATTCATAAGATGCAAGTTATCCTTCACGTTGTCCGATGCATCTTAGAATAACAATTATTGTTATCTTTAACAATTATTGTTATCTTATGTGCCTTTGCTGTTATACTAATCTTACAGTCGCAAATTTGATTAGTTAGATCACGAACTCTGTTTAGGTTGACTTGTAATTAATACCAAATAATGATTTTTGATAAATAGGTATACGCAAGAATAATAAGTTGTATAATGTTTATCATGAAAGGATAAAGATATGTCACAGATTACAAAAAAGTCGGTTGTTCTATTGATTATTTAGGACAGGTTTATAGTCTTTAATGATTATGAATATCATCATTATTGCTTATAGTGTCCTTAAATACTGTCATATATTCCTTTCTGTTGTCTTTGTGATACGGAAGTCATGGTTATCATCGTTATTACTTTAAAAAAAATATTATCATCACACGCACACACATACGCACACACACACACACACACACACACGCACACACACACACACGCACACGCACACGCACACGCACACGCACACGCACACGCACACGCACACGTACACGCACGCCATCATTAGGTACATCTAATCACTTTTCTTTATGACGCTGGGCATTGTCATCAGTTCACCAGTATGTGATGAATAATTATGTATAAGAAAGGAAAGATTTGAACTACTTTCAAACTTTTTCCTTGTTCTTCCTCTTTTCGTGAGTTATGAAAAAGGTAGACAGTAACAAAGCTTAAAATAAAGTCAATCAGTCTTTAACACGGAACTACAGGTAAAGAAAGACCTCTGCCCACACCGAACCACTAACAAGGAAATGCCCGATTATACATAACCACGCGTAGGGAAAAGCCCGTCTGGCAAAACTATCTGAAGGGAAAAGTCCTGCAGTGGAATTCTCTGACTTTTGTTTGGATATGCTGTTCATATTTAGTTTAAGATATATGTTATAAAACACTGACTTGACATTTAGTGTTACGGTCATAATCATGATAATTGTGGTATTATCATCACTGTTATTCGCAATTCTGTATAATAAGAGCCATTTTCAACTGCTGAATGATCTGTAGTCAATGAAAATTCCAATTCAGGTAAACTGTGTGGTTATCAGCAGTTACGTCCTTCCCCCCCACCCCCCACCCCTCCCTCCCTCCCCTCCTCCTCCCCCCCCCCTCTCTCCCTCTCTCCCTCTCTCCCTCTCTCCTCTCTCCTCTCTCCCTCTCTCTCTCTCTCTCTCTCTCTCTCTCTCTCTCTCTCTCTCTTCTCTCTCTCTCTCTCACATATATGTATATATATATATATATGTACATATATACATTTTATATATATATATATATATATATATATAGTATATATATATATATATATTATATACATATATATATATATATATATATATGAATATATGTATATATGTATGTATATATATATATATAGATAGATAGATAGATAGATATACACATATAGATATGTGTGTTTACATCCCTATACATTTATATATACTTATTGTGTATGTATTTTGTGTATATATTTATTTTTATTGTGTATATATTGACTTTGTTGAAAATATATATTTAGAAGATTTTATATAAGTAGAAAAGGATATTATTGTGTAAATAATATAATTAATATTTTCTATTAGGAGTGATCTTATAGTAAAGATATTTAATATAGGAACTTGCAATACTTTGTTAATCAAGTGCTGTATCATCTGATTCTAGGAACATTCAAACATTCACGACAAGCATATATGAGTTAATATCACCTTATTGATTTCGTCTTTTAAAATATTTTAATACATAGACGCTAAATATGTGCCAAATATAAACAAGGAAAGTTAGAATACCAATATTCAAATATACAATTTATTCCATTTGTCTTTTCTTATGATGGGTGCTGACTACACCACTTCAGCATAACAACATCAGGCTGTGGTAACACCACTAATTGACATATAAAAACAAGATATTACACCATAAAAACGGAACTAGACCAATTGAGATATCACAACTCACTCTATCCAAAAGAGACAATACTGGCGTGATATCCAGAAATAGAGCTCTAGTCTGCATTACATATCAAATTATTGTATCCTCTTTCCCATTCAGTCTGTGGTACTAGTACTTGAATGATTACTCCTTTGTTCTCCCTTTTAGAACCCATGTGGAATATTTCATTACTTTGAAATGAATAAAGTCCAGTGCATAATGATGTAACCATACACAGGAAATAAGGCAAGGCTGGTTTAGATACATAGTACTCATAAAGAAAGAAAGAAAAATATATATACATATATATATCACATAAACAATAGGCTTCTCTTTTCCATATTCCAAGGTTCACTGCATAATTTTCTTAAATAATATTAGATCTCTGACCAATAATGACTACAGCATGCTTGGTTTTGCACTAGTGTGAGTCTTCACAGTCTTATCATTAGTTATAAGGACTTCATGTGAGGGCACTGCCTCTATTAAACGTTTGATCTGCTGGTATCAAAGCATCAAAAGTTAAAAGCAAAATTAAAAGGGCTGGGAACTGTACTTTTCTGTAAATTACAGGAGGAAATAACCGGTATATATATATATATACTGTATATATAACATATCCAATAACAATTAGGACCTTTATGATAAGAAAAAAGGAATCCAATTCTTATTGGTCTATAGACAAAATCATTTGCCTTGAAAAACTTTCTGAAGAGAAATTATCAAACCACAGATCCAATGTGTCCCCAGTAGTTCAGAGGATCAAGTGTACCAAGATCTGTGATGCAATTTTTATCATTTCTTTCTGCCAACCCTTTTTATTTGTCATCCAAATCCTATGTTAGTGACGTCCCTTTGCTGGTTAAATTCTATACTTTCTGCCACTATAACTGTCGTGGCAATAAAGAACGCTACACTTAAAATTAAATAGTTTTTGAGATAAACGATGTAAAAGCAACTACTGGTTAAAAATCTTCAGGAAACACTGCATACAGTTTATATAAAATTGATGCTTTTACATCCTATGTCTCATCATAATAGAAAAAGAGAGAGAAAAAAAAATACATGAAAAAAGGAAAAGAAAAGAAGAAAAAAAATGATATGACTACATAAAAAAGTATTCAAATTATAACTAAGGATCATGTAAACTATGTACACCTTTAAATAAGCATATTGTAAGAATCAGAGATGAATCTTTAATGCACAAATCACATACAGTACCATGCACTCTAATACTCTCACTAATATCCATGCACTCCTGAGCACATACAGACTAACAATGTGCTAACAGAAAAAAAAATAAAAATAAAAAAAGAAAGAAATGTCAGGGTTCAAACAACAGGAACACTGTAAAGTTCTGGCCCGACCTTTGCTCTTCTAACAGTTCATAAATCACAGTTTTAACAATAAGTTCTATACAATTTTACCTTTGCAACAGTGTATGAAAGAAGAATATGAACAATTCATTGTTTCACATATGTAACCATACATCATTTTCAGAAATTCATAGTGCATTTCACCTTCCTAAATGTAAAATTATGCCCAAGACAAAACTAATGTTCCAAGCATTGTTAGGCTTACATGTAAAGTGTGTCACTGCTTAAATTTTATGTACAAGTAACAAACACTCAAATCTTGTTTGTAAATTATGATCTTTTCCATGTCAAATATATCTTTACCGCAACTATAACAAATTATGCATCTGAAAGAAATTTCAAAATAAATACTAGCGATTTTGGAAAATCTTTTAAAAAAGCATGAAAAATATTTGATTTCATCTCTTTTTTAAATGTAAGAGTAAATAAATTTACAGAACTATTTACAAATAAATTGATATTTTATGGCAACTCTCAATGTAGCCAGCAACATAGAAAAAAAAACTGTTCTCAAAGTTGTTGAGAAAATAATTAAGGTGCAAGTGAAAATCATGTTTAAAGTGCTAAATAAGATCATTATTAAGTGCTCCTGCTGACTGCTTTATCAAATCTTTGAAACTGCCAGAGGAACAAACTGTACACTCTAGCAACGAGGTAAAATAAAACCTATAAATGTTTCATGTAAGTAAAAATAGTTAGTAATTCTCCTTATCATATTTATTAAATTATGTGGACTACTAGCAAAAAATATACTGTAATATGGATTCAGTATCAGGTACCTATCAGTTACATTCTTCTAAGAGGTACACAGCAATTTCGATAAGTACACCAATACTTCTTAAAAGAACTGAATAATCTTTTTGATCTAAACATCAGAATTTACCAATCAATACAGACTGAGAAATGTCTTAGAAAAAGGTCATATAAAAGCCTCTGCAGCTTAACCAGCCATTTAGCTGGGGAGTTGAAGGTTCGGTAGTTTTTTGGTACTGTACAAATTTAGATCAACAATTACAGGATTTCAACAAAATTTTACATCTCTATGAACCTTTGAGGTACAACATTTTTAAAAGATAACAATACAATTAACAAACTTATCGCAGATTTCAAAAGAGCAGAATTGGGAGAAACAGAGAGTTACTGAAAGAAGTTTAATTTGTGTGTGTGTGTGTGTGTGTGTGTGTGTGTGTGTGTGTGTGTGTGTGTGTGTGTGTGTGTGTGTGTGTGTGTGTGTGTGTGTGTGTTTTATCTAAATCAAAATTGAATACATTAATGGTTATGTTTAATGATTACAGCGCTGAACATAATGTGAGAAATATGTGACTTCAAACAGTACTATTTTTTTCCTTGTATATTCTAAGCTGGCTTAAAACAAATTCATGTTTTAATGAGAGATATGCATGTTTTTCACTGCTCTTAAAGCATACAATCACGCAACAATGTCCATGGAGTCTGGAGTGAGAGCATCATCAAATGAATGATGAGAGGAATTCGGAGATGAGACCTGAGGCGAAGAGAACACCGGGTCACTTGTGAATGCTGGCCCGTCGTCGTCCATGAGGTCCAGATTAAAGCCTCCTGAAGTGAAGTCGTCTAAAAGTTCCTGTTAGAGAAGACGTGTTGTAAATTAGTACCTGCTGTTATTTTTTAATTTCAGGTCCTTTTATTGTTTATCAGTTTACTATTTCCTGTGTGTGTGTGTGTGTGTGTGTGTGTGTGTGTGTGTGTGTGTGTGTGTGTGTGTGTGTGTGTGTGTGTGTGTGTGTGTGTGTGTGTGTGTGTGTGTGTGTGTGTGTGTGTGTGTGTGTGTGTGTGTGTGTGTATCTTATATCTACATATAAATCACCAGTATTCATTATTGCAATATCAAAGAAACATTTCCAATAATCTATAAGGGCATGGGTAAAGGGTTCTGTCTAGGTAATCTACAGGTACTGTAATAATCTATACACTATACTAGAATTCTTTTTCTCATGAACTATACATTTATTATCTAATACCACAGATGTTTAAAAAGGGCTGTAACACCATACAAGCTGGACACAAACAATGTCTTATGCACTATCTAGTGGGCAGGTTATTAAAAATCTGACTATATGTTGGACAAGATGCAATAATGAAAGCCAAGGCATTACAAACTTTGCAAATATATGGAAGAGGTGGGGGTGGCATCCAGCAATACAATCAGGATTTAGGATATTATGCAAGCAAAGCAACAGCTTATTGTGGTCATTAGT
>NC_061845.1:6699888-6702388 GCF_019202785.1 Penaeus chinensis
CACCAAAAGGATTAACATCAGGCCAAAAAAAGGAGTCCAGGAAACGAAATCGCCTCTTGAAGTAGGCTAAAAGGTAAGAGGCCAGGTTAGCACGCCTCGGCATGGCACGGAGGCGAAGGAGTGGCGAAGAACGGTCGGCGACAGGACTTGTACTGTGGGGGAGGGGGCATGGGGGAAGAGGGATGGGAGGGGGAGTAAAGAGAGGGCCCGTTATTTTGTTATGCAGGACATGGTGAGCATAACCAAGGTGGGTTGGAGCAGCGACCTTCTCTACGATGGTATAGCTTTCTCATAGCAGATCGAACGTTACATTCACTGCCAAGAAGATGAATGTGATGTGTGTGTATCCCCTTCGGGAGAATGAATGCAATGCTAATGTTGGCCGACCTTCTGCTAACCAATAAACATTGGCGATTTGCCCCATCTCGACGGCCATCTTTGTTTTTGAATCATGGACTCGACGTCACAGTGTAAAAGTTTTAATTCTGATTCGTATAATTTATATTCAAATTTGGCGTTGTTAGCGACTCAAAAAATCGAGAAGAAAAGAACTCTCCAGTTCCTAGCGCTGGTTTCGTAACATATACGCCGATTTCAAAGAAGAAAAAACAAACTGTATTCGACTCGTTTCAAAAACTTTCCCTTTACGAAAGTTCTCGTCGTATACTCCTCATCGGTTTTAATATTCCGATTTTTATCTCTCTTCTTGTTCACTCTCTCAGGATGCAGTTTATGACCTAAAAGAGAGAAAGAAAGAAAGAAAAATATCGAAAGGTGCTAAGTCTGAAGTTGAATGTGTAATGATCCATCTATGATCAAGGTTTATTGCTTATTATTCCCAGTGGCTGTCGGTTTGTGCCTTTCCCCGGCCATATCACCCCCCTTGTCTTCCCTCTCTTTATCGATTTTATCTGGATCTGTCGATTAGATGGTCAGTTAGGTCTCTTCAAAAACTGTTAGATAACCACAACCCATATATTACATGATTATTATTCTTTATCTTAATGCCATCCGAATAGAAAAAATACTTCGAAACTGCCATCTTCTCTTCATTACATTACTTGTCTATGCCTGACCTCAAATGGCGTTACTGTGTCCCACTTACAGCCCCCCCCCCCCCCCCATCCTATTCACCTTGTCCCCTGGTGGTAAATCAGCCTTGTCTTCAGTCCACAACATTGCGTAAAAGGCTGTGATTGCAATCTGTGAATACGTGCAGACGAGAGCGCGTCATTGCAAATACAAAAAGGAGACGAAGAATAAAATACATGTAAAGGACAGGAATAACAAGAGTTGGAATGGGAGAGAAATGCACCTAATTAAAAATGGAAATAGAAATACACACACACACACACACACACACACACACACACACACACACACACACACACACACACACACACACACAGACGTACACACACACACACACACACAGACACACACACACACAGACGTACACACACACACACACACAGAGAGAGAGAGAGAGAGAGAGAGAGAGAGAGAGAGAGAGAGAGAGAGAGAGAGAGAGAGAGAGAGAGAGAGAGAGACTGACTTCAAAACAACTATATACTTTGTAACTAAGACATGTATATAAACATATCCATCGAAATGGCTGCCATTACTGTCACCTTTAGTATCTTCTTTTCTTCAAAACATCTGTCACTGTTGGGTTTGTCTACCTGTGCCCTTTTCCCTCCCCTTCTTTCCACCTGTCTACATTTACCTGAAAATTACGGTTTGGGTTTAAGAATGAACTTTGCCTGAATTAAGAGCGGACGGTTAGGCTTTCATATTTTCCAAAGAGAGAATGCAGTGAGGGTTATATCGATGCCTTGCTATTCACCCACGACCTAGGTCCAAGGTTTTCTTCTTCTCCTTCACCTTCTCCTCCTCTTCTTCCTTCTTTCACCTTCTCCTTCTCCCCCTTTCTCCTTCTCTTTCTTTTTCTCCTCCCTATCTTCCTTCTTCCTTCTTTCTCCTTTTCCTTCTTTTTCTCCTCCTCCTCCTCTTCCTTCTTTCTTTTCCTTCTCCCTCCTTTCTCTTCTTCTCCTCCCTCCTTTTCTCCTCCTCCTCTTCCTTGTCTGTTTGTTTCGTCTTCCTCTCGGAAAATTTAGTGTATTATAATTATTCTTTAAAAAGGAATATATTATTACGCTAAAGAGCTTCGATTATCTAGTTTTCAGCAAATATTTTATTTGTTTTTAGGGAATAAAAATAGTTCCAATCAACAAAAAAAATATTCAAGAGAGAGTGCGGAAAAGATATATATATATATATATATATATATATATATTATATATATAAAGAGAGATTATCATTGCATGTTATTTCCCTCTCTCTCTATATATGTGTGTGTGTGTGTGTGTGTGTGTGTGTGTGTGTGTGTGTGTGTGTGTGTGTGTGTGTGTGTGTGTGTGTGTGTGTGTGTGTGTGTGCGTGCGTGCGAGCGTGTGCGTGCGTGTGTATTCCTGTTTCTCCTCCAGACGCAAGCAGGCAC
>NC_061845.1:6707388-6710921 GCF_019202785.1 Penaeus chinensis
TCGCCCCGAAGAAAGCATTTGGGGAAAACGGCCCTTTCCCCGGGGTTGAAAACCCCACAAAAATCTACTACAAGGTGAAGTACTCGATGGTCGAAATAGACTTCCTCTCTAAAAGCAAATAAAATTCAAAAAAAACAAAACCCAAAATTTCTCAGACAAGGGTCAAAATCCTATTACAACTTACAACTGAAAAAATTAAATTACACGAAGAGAAAAAAAATTCTCCCCTTTCAACCAGAATCCCCGGGCTTTCCCAAAACACTAAAAAAAAAAAGGCCCGTTGACCCGCCCCAGGTGAGGCCCAGGCTTTCTCGAAACCCGGGTGCCCGGCCCAGCGGGGGCAGTCACTGCAAGGGAGTCAACGAACCCCAAAATAAATCCGGTTTCCGCCCCCAGGGCCCAGATCGACGCCCCCCAACGCCGGCCCCGGGAACAGAAAAACCCTGGAGGAATTCCCAAAATTTTTAAAAAATCCCAGTTTGGGGAAATTAGTTAAAACCCAAGTTCCGCCCGGTTTAAACCTTTGAGGATTTCGGAGGAAGGGAAAAGGGGGGGGAAGGGGGTGATAAATAGAGGGGGGAAGGGGGTGGGGGGGGGGGGGCCCAAAGGGGAAAGGGAAAAGGGGGAAAAAACCGGGGAGGAAAAAGGGAGAAGGGGAGGAGGGAGTTATTATGCACACGAATCCATAAAGCCCTTTTTAGACGGTGCGGGGGGGGCCGG
Source organism: Penaeus chinensis (assembly GCF_019202785.1). Taxonomy (NCBI): domain Eukaryota; kingdom Metazoa; phylum Arthropoda; class Malacostraca; order Decapoda; family Penaeidae; genus Penaeus; species Penaeus chinensis. The sequence goes on from NC_061845.1 coordinate 6,708,109, forward strand.
GGTTTTTGGGAGCAGCCCCAAATTTCTTTCTCTCTTGATAATAATTTTGCCCCCCAAAAATTTTGCTATTAATTATTCATACGGACGACATCCTCCTTTTCTTATTGGTGATCTACAGCTATTGTGGCACTTCGAACGAAAGGTGGGGAGGGAAGGGGAAGGAGAGGGAGATGACGGGGAAGGAGATGAGGGGGGGAAAGAAGAGGGAAGAGGAAGCGGGCGGGGGAGAGGGAAGGGAAAAGGGTGTAAGGAGATGGAATAAAACAGGAAAAAAAGGGAAAGAAGATAATATAGAAAGGAAAGAGGAGAAGAAAGAAGGGAAAGAGGAGAAGAAAGAAGCAAAAGACGAGAAGAAAGTAGGAAAAGGCGAAATCAGAGTAGAAGTGGAGACGGGGGGAGGAGAAGATATAAGAACAAATGGGGTAGAAGGAAAAACCCGGGGGAAGGGGGAAAAACGAAAGGGGGACGAAAAAGGGGACAGGACGAGGGGGAGGGAAAAAGGGAGGGCCCAAGGGGAGGGAGGGTATCGGGGCCAGGCGGCATGGGTAGGAAGGGAGGGAATCATGATGAGCTTGGTGTGTCATTCCTTTTGGAGACACGCAACCGGGCGGCATGGGCTGGAGGTCATCGGCCTAGAAAACGCAGCGACCCAATCAGCATGGCTAAATAAGCGATCGCGACGCCTGGCCTCTCCCCTTACTGACGTCCGGACGCAAGGGGAATGCACAGGGCGCGGGCGATACGAAGGGTCGTTCACGGTACAGCTTGTTACAGCGAGTGCATAAGCTTAGGTGGACGAGAGATAGGGCAGGTACAGGCGGCAAGGGGAGAGTGCAAAAGAGAGAGAGAGAGAGAGGGGGAGAGGGGAGAGAGAGAGAGAGAGAAAAGAGAGAGAGAGATGAAGAGAGAAGAGAGAGAGAGGGGAAGGGGGAGAGAAGAGAAGGGACCGAACAACTGTAAGAAATATAAAAGCAATTTAAACACTCGATACACCGGCAACAATCTCCACTTGAAGAACCGTCGCTTTCGCCTAATAACAAGAAATCTGTGTCTCTCGTAATCAAATACCTCGGTGGGTATGCAAGTACCTTGGTATTGAACTTAAATTTTAAAAAAAAAAACGCGTTGCAAATCCCACTATCTTTTCCTGGAAAAAACCCCTTGCTTGGGGAAGAATAAATAAATATTAATTTCAACTTTTCGATTTCTGCATGGGGGTACCCCTTTCCCTCTTCTAAACCTGCTTTATCGACCTTTTTTAAATCTCCTTTAAACGAGTGCACCCCTTTTTTCCCCTTTTTAAAGAAATTGGGGTCCTTGGTTGCAAAAAAAGTAGTCAGGGATGTTATAAAGGGTGGAAGCAAGGACAGTTTTCCCACTTTTTAAAAATTTTTTTATCTTTACTTGGCTTATCCGGTGAAGCTACACAATTGCGTATATGTTTATATACAATACACAGATATATAAAATTAAATTTCATGTATATAGGGAAAAAAATAAATAAATTTATATATATAAAATTTGTTTTGTGTGTGGGGGTTTTTGTGTTTTGTGGTTTGTGGGGTTTTGGGTGTGTGTGTGTTGTTTGTGGTGTGTTTTTTTTGTGTGTGTGTGTAGGGACACACACATATACACTGATAGATAATCACTTATCCATTTATCTACATACCTCTTCATAGCCACATAAATCCACATCCATGTACACATAAAGAAAAAACAAAAACCGTCCGACCCTCATGATAAATAAAGTTGGAACAAAATAAGCCACGAAACAGAAAGAGAGAGAAAAGAAAAAGAAAAAAAAAGAAAAACGGGAAAAGGGAGAGAGAAAAGTGGTCAGCCTCCAAAAGCTGCGGTTCCTTCAGTAAAGAGTAATAACCCACAACGCTCAGCAGGAGAGCTATTGTTCGAGTAACCTGTTACCCGAAGATTAAGAAAAGTGGGAGAGAGGGATAATGGGGATGAGAGGGAGGAGGAGGAGGAGAAGGAGGAGGAGGGGGAGGAAGAAGAGGAGGAGGAGGGGAGGAGGGGGAGGGGAGGGGGAAAGGGGGAGGAAAAAAGAAGAGGAGGAGGAGGAGGGAAGGGGGGGAGGAAGAAGGGGGAAGGGGGAGGGGAGGGGGAGGAGGGGGAGGAAAAAGAGGAGGGGGGAGGAGGAGGAAGAAGAGGAGGAGGAGGAGGAGGGGAGGAGGAAGGGGGGGAGGAGAAAAAAGGGGGAGGAGGAAAAGGAGGAGGAGGGAGGAAAGGGAGATGGAGGGAAGAAAAAAGGAGGGGAAAAAAGGAGGGGGGGAGGGGGAAGAAGAGGGGAGGAGGGAAAGGGGGAGGAGGAAGAAGGGGGAAAGGAGGGGGAGAGGAGGAAGAAAGGAGGAAGGAGGGGGAGGAGGGGGAGGGGGAGGAAAGGAGGAGGAGGAGGAAGAAGAGGAGGAGAAGGGAAAAAGGGGGAGGAAAAGGGAAAGGAAAAAGGAGGAGGGAAGGGAAAAGAGGGGAGGAAGGGGGAAAAAAGAGGAGGAAGCGAGGAGGAGGGGGGAAAAGGAAGAAGAAGGAGGAGGGAAAAAGAGGGGGGAGGGGGAGGGGGAAGAAGAGGGGGGGAGGAGGAAGGGGGGGGAAGGAGGAGGGAAAAAGGGGAAAGAAGGGGGGAAAAAAGGAGGAGGAGGGGGGAGGAGGAAAAGAAGGGGGAGGAGGGGGAGGAAAAAGAGGAGGGGGGAGGAAGAAGGAAAAAGGAGGAGGAGGAAAGAGGAGGTGGGGGGGAGGAAAAGGAGGAGGAGGAGGAGGAGGAAGGGGGAAGAGGGGGGAGGTGGGGGGAGGAGGAGGAGGAG
>NC_061845.1:6711021-6713521 GCF_019202785.1 Penaeus chinensis
GAGAAGTAGTGAAAGGCAAAATGTGGTGAGAGATAGGAGAAGGGAGGAAAGGAAGAGGAAGGGCAGAGTAAAGATAGATAATAGAAAGAGAAGAAGGACAGGAAGAGGAATTGAAGAGGAAGCAAAGATAATGGGAAAGGAAGAAAGGAAGGAAAGATAATAGCAAGACAGAAAAGAAGGAAAGGAAGAGGAAAAGAAGGTGATAACGAATAGACGAAGGAAAGAAGAAAAAGAACAAAGAAGGTCAAAGTAATCAGCAAGCAAATAAAAAAAGAAATAAAAAAACAAACAAACATGCAGACAGATATAAACGGAAACACACAATAAATAAATAAATAAATAAACTCAAAATAGACACAGAAGAACGTAAGAAAAGGAAGGTCAAACCACGAAGACAGGTCCACTTCTCAATGCCCCCCCTTCCCCTCCCCCCAACCCCCACCCCTACCCCCCAACCCAGAGACCCCAATACTGCCCCCCCCCCCCCAACCCCCGCCATTCTCGGCCGCGGGTTCCGCATGCGGTTCCTGCGGCGAGATACGCTGGCCCGGCCCTCGGACGCGCTGCCGATAATAAACCCATAAACCACCTCAAAAGAAGCTCCCCTATCCCCCTCTCCCTCCTCTCTCCTCTCCCTCCTCTCTCCCCTCTCCCCGTCCTTCCCCTCTCCCTCTTCTCTCCTCTCTCCCCTCTCCCCTCCTCTCTCCTCTCCTCCCCTCTCCCCTCCTCTCTCCTCTCTTCCCCCCTCTCCCTCTTTTTTCTCTCTCCCCTCCCTCCCCTCTCCTCTCTCCGCTCTTCCACCCTGCCCTCTTCCCTCTACCCCCCCCCCCCCAGTTCCACCTGGCGTGAAGGCAACGACTCATGGCATTATCCATTACCTGACAATTCATTAATCCTGCTGATTTTAGATAACATTGGATAAACACACACACACGCAAATATATATATATATATATATATATATATATATATATACATATATACATATATATATATAAATATATATATATATATATATGAGAGACAGAGAGAGAGAGAGAGAGAGAGAGAGAGAGAGAGAGAGAGAGAGAGAGAGAGAGAGAGAGAGAGAGAGAGAGAGAGAGAGAGAGAGAGAGAGAAAGAGAGAGAGAGAGAGAAGAGAGAGAGAGAGATGAGGAGGCATGCGAGTGCGTGTGCGTATGCGTATATATGCACGCGAGGAGACGTATACAGCAAGTCCACGCATTCGTGTATACGACCACCAGCGGCCAGGCACAGAAGGCCAAGGAACACCCCTTCTCCCTTCACCCTTCTCCCTTCTTCCAGTTATCTCCCGCCATTGCTCATGCTCCCGACATCCTCTATCCTCTATCTTAAAAAAAAAAAAACACAACAAGGCGGCCAAGCGTGTGCCTGTTTTGCATAACGGCAGTCGCAAGCAACGGCTATCTGACAAGGAGTGTGCAACGAACGCATGTACCCGTTTCCATAAAAATTTACAAACATTTAGAGAGATTGATTTCCCCTTTCCGGATCTCTGTCGGGCTGAAGTTTGAAGTTTTTTCTCTCGATAAGGCCTCGATAAGTCTGGCTAACGAAGAAAACTTCAAAGAAGGTATGGATAGTTCATTCTTCTTCGTACATTTATTTCTCAATTTCGTTGTAGCGATAACGATGAAAAAAAATATAAGATTATTTTTTTCACTCTTTAACATTCATTTTCCTATTCATCTACTTCGACTTCCTCGTTTATCTATCGACTCATCCATTTACTCTATCTATTTTCCTTACCTACTGCTCTTTGCAAATAGGCCTGAAGTGGACACGCAGCGAATCACATTAGCAGTCTCTAAGACATCTTCAAAATCGAGTCCTTGATCCAAATTACATTATCTAATAGTTTGTTTGTGCCACGATTGGTTGGGCTGATAGATTGGATTAGTCGATTATGTTGGGAATGTGTTTATATAGCATTATGCATAACACGTGGACAATTAAAACAAATCTAACAAACAAACAACCAGGCGAATGAAGGATACAAATTAACTCACACACACACAGAAAGAAAGAGAGAAAGAGAAAGAGAAAGAGAAAGACACAGAGAGAAAGAGAGAGAGAGAGAGAGAGAGAGAGAGAGAGAGAGAGAGAGAGAGAGAGAGAGAGAGAGAGAGAGAGAGAGAGAGAGAGAGGAAAGAGGAGACGAGAAGCAAGAGGGAGGAGAAAGGCCGAGGCAAATAGGTTAAGTGTGAGGGGAAACCAGCTAGGCATAAAGTCTCGTTTGATTACAGGGAGCGAGACACACGGCAGGGTGTGAGGGAAGCCGGAGCAGAGAGAAGGGTGGGAAGGGGAGGGGAAGGAGGGAGGGAAGGAGGGGAGGGAGGGAGGGGAGGGGGAAGGGAGGGAGGGAGGGGAGGGAGGGGGGGGGGGGGAAAGGAGAAAGGGGGAGGAAGGGGAAGGGGGGGGAAGAGAAAGGGGGAAGGAGGGGAGGGGATGAGAAAGGAGAGAGGGGAAGGAAGAGGAG
>NC_061845.1:6716021-6723521 GCF_019202785.1 Penaeus chinensis
TGTGTGTGTGTGTGCATGTTTATACATACATACATACATACATACATACATACATATATATATATATACATATATATATATATATATATATATATATATATATATATATATATATATATACACACATATATATATATATATAAATATATTGCTCTCTCTCTCTCTCTCTCTCTCTCTCTCTCTCTCTCTCTCTCTCTCTCTCTCTCTCTCTCTCTCTCTCTCTCTCTCTCTCTCTCTCTCTCTCTCGTTCTCTCCATCTCCCACCCACCATCCCTCCCTCTCAGTCCCTTCAACCCTCCTTCCCCTCCCTCTCTCTCTCTCTCTCTCTCTCTCTCTCTCTCTCTCTCTCTCTCTCTCTCTCTCTCTCTCTCTCTCTCTCTCTCTCTCTCTCTCTCTCTCTCTCTCTCTCTCGTTCTCTCCATCTCCTACCCACCAACCCTCCTTCTTAGTCCCTTTAACCCTCCTTCCCCTCCCTCTCCCTCCCTCCCTCTTCTTCCTCTCCTCCCCCCTCCCTTTCCTCCCTCCCTCCCTCCCTCCCTCCCTCCCTCCCTCCCTCCCTCCCTCCCTCCCTCCCTCCTCCTCCCTCCCTCCCTCCCTCCCTCCACCCCTCCCTTTCCTCCCTCCCCCCTTCCCCCACCCCGGCCATGCCCCAAGCCTCCCTTATCACAAAAGCAAGACAAAATAATCAGCCCAGAGTCACAACAGCAAGTGCAATATCAACACTTATCGGTCATGGTGTAACTCCTTTTTATACGATTTTTTTCATTATTATTATCATTTCTTATTTATCTTTTTGTTTTGTTTTTGTGAGAAGACGATGCACTTATAATGAACTCGTCTGACTCGTCCACCAGTGAGATGCTTCGGATTCCCATGATTTCGAGATTTCTTAATAAATACATCAAACAAAATATAAATCAAGAAAAGATACCGGAAAAAAAAAAAAATTACACACACACAAAAAAAGAAAAAAAAGAAAAGAAAACTTCCATTTCTACCTGGAACTGAAAAACGTAAACACAGCAAGCTCCTCATCATTACGCCGTTCCCGAAGCCTCCAAACCGTAATAGCCGCTCGAGACATGGCCACAAGAGGCACGACGCGCGGGAGAACGCCGTCAAGAATGCAACCGCTGCAAGGAGGGAGAAAGTACCCGAGGGAAGGCAGTGGGGGGCGGGAGGGGAGGGGAGTGTCACATGCCTTTCTTTTAAAAAAGGCAGGTGCGGGGGGGAGGGGGGAAGGAAAGTGATGTAAGTGTTTATATATATAAATATATATATATATATATATATTTATATATATATGCATATATGTATATATATACATATATATAGCCACACATCACACACGACACTCTGACGACACTCTCGCTCACCTTCTCTTGCGGCATCATTCGCATTCTTACGTAAAAAAAAAAAAAAAAAAGAAAGAAAGAAAGAAAAAAAAACTGTCCGAACAAAGTGGCCCCTACTTTCCACATAGCAATGGATACCAAAGGCACCAAGGGAAAAAAAAAATGCACCAAAGAATTCAATAAACTGAAAAAAGGGAAGGGGATTAGAGGGAACTGCAACACATACACGTACGAGCATTACATGACATGAAAAAGAGAGGGAGGAGGGAGGGAGGGAGGGAGGGAGGGAGGGAGGGAGGGAGGGAGGGAGAGAGGAGAGAGAGAAGAGAGAGAGAGAGAGAGAGAGGGGGGTAGGAGAGAGAGAGAGAGAGAGAGAGAGAGAGAGAGAGAGAGAGAGAGAGAGAGAGAGAGAGAGAGAGAGAGAGAGAGAGAGAGAGAGAGAGAGAGAGAGAGAGAGAGAGAGAGAGAGAGAGAGAGAGAGAGAGAGAGAGAGAGAGAGAGAGAGAGAGAGAGAGAGAGAGAGAGAGAGAGAGAGGAGAGGAGAGAGAGGAGAGAGAAGAGAGAAAGAGAGAGAGAGAGAGAGAGAGAGAGAGAGAGAGAGAGAGAGAGAGAGAGAGAGAGAGGGAGAGGGAGAGAGAAAGAGAGAGAGAGGGGGGTGGGACAGGAGTAGGAACGGGGGAAGGGTAAAGCAAAAGGGAAAGGGAGAGGGAGAAAATGAGGAGGAGAAGGAACGGGGGAGGAAGAGGAAAAGAGGAGAGGAAGAGAGGAAGGGAGGGAATAAAAAGAAGAGGAAGAGGGAGAGAGGGAGGAGAAGAGGAAGAGGAAGAGGAAGAGAGAGGGGGAGGAGGAGGGAGAGGGAGAGGGCAGGGGAAGGTGGACGCAGCCCGGTCGAAGTGAGAGACCGAAAGGAAGACCCTCGGTGCTTTGCCGAGCTTCCAAGTTGATCCGATAAAACTGCTTAACAATGAATCTTCTCCCATTCTCCCTTCTCTCTTGTCTATTATTTTGCATTTGTGTGTGTGCGCGTCTCTCCCTCTCTCTCTCTCTCTCTCTCTCTCTCTCTCTCTCTCTCTCTCTCTCTCTCTCTCTCTCTCTCTCTCTCTCTCTCTCTCTCTCTCTCTCTCTCTCTCTCTCCTCGCTCTCTCCCTTTCCCTCTCTCTCTCCCTTTTCCTCGCTCGCTCCCTTTCCCCCTCTCTTTCCTTTTCCCTCTCTCTCCCTTCCCCTCTCCCTCCCTCTGCCTCTCCCTCTCATAACCCACTCACGTAACAAAAAGTTTTCCTTTTACGCATCGAAAGAATACCTACTCACACAGCACTTTAGGAAGGGAATTTTCCACGCTCTCACCAGTCGGGAAAATATCTGATTTGTGAAATGTGTTGGAAACGTGTTAAAACCTGTTAATAAGGTGTTGGAAACGTGTTGTTCGATGCTGAGACACAGTGTTTATTCTCCCAGTCTGTTTCGCAAGAATCGGAAGGTGTGCCGTGTCAAAAGATTCAAAAGGGGCGACACACACTCGCCTTAGGAAACGCGTTTTGTAATTAATTATGTAAGGGTGAGGTGAAGGACAAAGCGAAGAGAGGAAGAACACAAATGAAGGGAGGAATAGAGGGAGGGTAAAAAAAAGAGGAAGGGAGGGAAGAAGAGGAGGGAGGAATGGAGGCGGGGAAGGATGGAGGAGAGAAAGAAAGGAAAGAAAGAAAAAGAGAGAGAGAATGAAAGAGAGAACGAAAAAAAGGAAATCATAACACGAAAGAGAAAGAGAGAGAATCGAGAAATTATACGAAAGAGAAAGAGAGAGGAACGAGAAAGTATACGAAAGAGAAAGAGAGAGAAAAGAGAAAGCATACGAAAGAGAAAGAGAGAGAAACGAGAAAGTATACGAAAGAGAAAGAGAGAGGAACGAGAAAGCATACGAAAGAGAAAGAGAGAGAAACGAGAAAGTATACGCAAGAGAAAGAGAGAGACAGAGAAAGCCGTTTCACCTTATCCAAACAAAAGATCACCACTCGGCCCTCTCTCCATAGGTTTACGAACACCATTTGCTTCTTCGTCATAACCATTAACCATCCCTCACTTTCTTCATACAAACCATAACTCATACTGTCAAGGTAACCATAACTACCATTGCCGACATTCCCTTTAAAACCATTACGAGAAGGGAACGTCTGTCATAACCAATTAATCTCAACATTAATAACTACCATAATACCATGACTACAAACCTTTAGATTTGTATATCTATCATGCTAACAGCTTTTCACACACATGCATACACGTACATACATACCACGCCCCCTCCCCCCCCACACAGAAAGAAACAAACACACGCGCACACACACACACACACACACACACACGCACATACAAACAAACAAACATATCCAACGAACGTATTTGCAGTGTGTGCTTCAGTAATCCCATCCCAGGTAGCCCTACAGGTACAGGTATCAAAAAACAAACACGCCTCTACGTCCCCTCCCCCTCCCCCCTATCCCTCCCCCTTCACCCTTCACCCTGGGCCCCCCCCCCCCATCCACGTCCTGTCCCCTACCCCCTTGCTCCGGCCCGCCTCGCACGCTGCTCGATGACGCAATCGAGCGCCCTCTCCCTCCCTCCCTTTGTCCCTCCCCCTCCCCCTACCTCTACGCCGCCTCTCAACCCCCGCCCATTGCGACCCGCGACAAGCAATAAAACAATGGACGAGAGAGAGAGAGAGAGAGAGAGAGAGAGAGAGAGAGAGAGAGAGAGAGAGAGAGAGAGAGAGAGAGAGAGAGAGAGAGAGAGAGAGAAAATAAACATTAGCTATTTAAATTTGTTGTGTTTTTGTTTTTTGTTAGGGCCAAAGAAAGGCGAAAGATCGTTTGTTTTCGAGAACTCGCACACGTCACGTCACAGGAAACTCTTTATTTTGGAGTTCCCAAGGCTCCGACAACCGCTGATAACTATCTCCCAAGTGAAGAACGTGCATTAAGCTCCTTATTATGGTTATCAATTATTTTTTTCTGATCAAGTTGTATACTGATATATTTGTTCATTATGTGTTGCGAGGTACGTTTTACATATACATATATACACACATTATACATATATTTACATATAGATTCCTATCTGTCTATCCATCCATCTATCTATCAATATATGTACACTATATTCTATACCACAAACGGTTGTAGTAATACTGACCACATAAATGTTTTACAGAACATGCACACAAACCACATAGAAAATGGATATCAATGCACACACATGGGACACAAATGTACACCTGCGCGCATGTACACATGCGCACGCACACACACACACACACACACACACACACACACACACACACACACACACACACACACACACACACGCACGCACACGCACACACACACACACGCACACACACACACACACACACACACACACACACGCACACACACACACACATATATGCACATAGCCCGCCATCCACATACACGAATTCTTACCTTATTGCAGCTGCTCTTGCCAATGACCGAGCACAACTTATTTCTGGCGAACTCCTCCACTTTGACGGTTCGCTTTTCGACACTATAGCCCAGCGGCCGCAAGCTGTCGTTCAGCTGGTTGCGTGTGCTGTCGTTCGCGTTCGCGCCGCGCACAGTCGCGCAAAGCGGGCTGTTGGCACTCGCGGTGAGGGCGGTCCGGTGCGCGCCCACGGTCAGCGGGTTCAGCACCACGTTCGCGCTGGTCGGGCTCTGCTGCGGGCTGGCGCTGTGGTTGCTGTGGTGGTTGTGGTTGTTGTGATTGTTATTGTTGTTATTGTTGCCGCCGCCGTTCACGCCGCTGTTCTGGTCACTGTTATTGTTGTTGTTGTTCAGTTTGATTTTGTAGACGGTGGTGCCGCCCTTCTGGATGCCCGGCAGGCAGCTCAGGTCCTCCCGCTTGCGGATCTTGACGATGTAGGCGGGCATGGCTGCGGTGGGCGGCCCGGCTCAGGTGGGCGGGAGAGGCGGGTAGGTGGGCTGGGTGGGTGGGAGGGCAGCAGCGAAGGCACCACGGCACCTCCGCGGCACCGCCTCTGCGACCGCTGGTGCCAAACTGACTCCTCTTGGCCCCCGGAATGCACTCGCAAGCACGCCCGTCCGGGAGGCTGGGTCAAGGTCACCGACACGGGCGCTCACGTTAGGTCAACATTCACTAAAAATGCTTCGTGACAGGCTAACAAACACAGCCTAATGGTACATGTACTTATACGTCTTAGTCTCTCGTCTAACTGCTGGAAGAACGAACCAAATAAACGAACATTTAGTAAAGCAAACACATTCACCGGCGCCTCTGATTTTTTTTTCCAAGGCTGCATTCAACAAGCGCGTCTCTCCGCCACCGAACGGGAGACTCAACTGGCCACCACAGGGCATGACAGACGCCCAGCAAAATACTCCCTTTCGTCAACACTTCTCGAGATTATTTGCCAGACTGATTACTGCGTCTTTCCCTTCCTTCCTCCTTCCCTCTTTCCTGACCACGTCCCTATCACTTCTACGGGTCTCCTTATAGTGATAAGGACCATTTAACTTCAAATAAAATAAACAGAAAAAAGAAAAACATATATTGTATACTGCATTATAGTACTGTTGGAATGATAAATTACTCATATATGTACACAATCCACATAAAAATATACTCACAGAAAACATGTACACACTCACACTCACTCACTCACTCACTCACTCACACACACTCACACACACACACACACACACACGCACACACACACACACACACACGCACACTCACACACACACTCAATCAATCAATCAATAAGACTCGCATAATAGCCATGTTTTCTTTCAACTACCCGGAGAATCATTTACAAAGAGTCAGCGCAGAATCTCAACGGCTTATAAACAGCTCTGCTTTTCCTGAAGGAATTTTACAAGCACTTGGCGGAACTGAGAGAGATATCGACCGCTTCGTGTTTAAAAAAAATTCCCTTCTTATCTGTTCTTTTTCTTATCGTCCGGATATCAGGATGTTTTCGTAGTGTTGTGACGTCATGCGGGCCTCAGATCCAGCGACGTGGCGGTCGTGTTCGTATTGTGTCAGTTCTAAATTGGGTAACTCTTACACTTTTTTTCTTTTCTCTCTTTCTTTCTTTCTTTTCTTCCTTCTCTCTCTCTCTCTCTCTCTCTCTCTCTCTCTCTCTCTCTCTCTCTCTCTCTCTCTCTCTCTCTCTCTCTCTCTCTCTCTCTCTCTCTCTCTCTCTCTCTCTCTCTCTCTCTCTCTCTCTCTCTCTCTCTCTCTCTCTCTCTCTCTCTCTCCTCGCGCTGCGTCTCTCTCTCTGTCTGTCTGTCTGTCTGTCTGTCTGTCTGTCTGTCTGTCTGTCTGTCTGTCTGTCTGTCTGTCTGTCTGTCTGTCTGTCTGTCTGTCTCTCTCTCTCTCTGCCTGTCTGTCATTTACCGATATCCTTCTTCCCTCCTTCTACCCGAATCGCTCCTCCCTACTCCTCCTTCTCACTCACCTACCACCTACCCCCTTCTCCCTCCTCCTTTTCTCCTTCTCACCCTCTTACTCCCTCCTTCGTCCTCCTTATATCCCCCCCATCCTCTTCCTACTCCCTCCCCCTTCTGCCTCCTCTATCCACCCTCTTCCCTACTCCTTACTCCCTACTCCCTCCTCCTTCCTCCTTCCTCCTCCCCCTCCCCCCTCCTCCACCCCCAACCCAGACCAATGATTCATAACAGTGCAATCTACCGACGTTAATGGAACTCAATATCACCCGGAAAAAAAACTACCAGGACAGCTCAGATTACCCGTCCATTAACCATTAACTTGGCAAACACAAAACGATTGACCCGATAATGACTGATAATGAGTGATAATGAGAGACGACGGAGAAAGAGACAGGGAGAGAGAGAGAGATAAGGAGAGAGTGGATCCTCTGCGCATGTCATGTTTCAGGTGAAGTGAGGTCATTTCAAGGGTCAGTTTCTCATTACCTTTCTATAGTATGCATATATTACGTTCATAACACACATACGCGCATTTATTATTGCTATGTGTATATCGTTATGCGCAGCACACGTACATACATATCTATAAACATATGGATACGCTGAAGGAGTGTGTGTATATATGTAAAATCATGCGTAAATGGACATGCGCAAACTTTCAA
>NC_061845.1:6726021-6736021 GCF_019202785.1 Penaeus chinensis
CTGCTTTCCAGCTGCAGCGACCCCACCCTGCCTTGCCCGCGCGGAGGGGGGGGGGGGGGAGAGAGCGCGGGGAAGGGAGGGAAGGGGGAGGGGGAGGGAGAGGGGGAAGGGAGAGGGAGAGGGGGAGGGAGGGAGAGGGAGAGGGGGAAGGGGAGGGAAGGGGGAGGGGGAGGGAAGGGGGAGGGATGGAGAGAGAGAGAGAGAGAGAGAGAGAGAGAGAGAGAGAGAGAGAGAGAGAGAGAGAGAGAGAGAGAGAGAGAGAGAGAGAGAGAGAGAGAGAGACAGAGAGAGCGAGCGAGCGAGCGAGCTGGGAGAGGGTGAGGGGAGAGAGAAAAAAGAGAGGGTGACGGTAAAAATCAAGGTAAAGTAGAGAAAGAAAACGAGAAAGAGAAGAAGAAGAAGAAGACAAAAAAACATCGAAAAAAGAGAGAAAGACAGAGCATAACCCTTAACCGACACGCCCTGACACGTGTACACACTCTATAGGCCAAAATTATCTGAATTACGGGATTATATAACCTTGATAGCGGTAAAAAAAATTAGATACATCGACTTATGTGATGATAACGATGTTCGGAATGGACGATCCTGACAGCTGGAGTGATAATCGTCATTTAAATGATTGTAATCAGATGGTAGCAGTTCAGGTTTTGGTAGGCTTGACATTAGTATAGTAGTAAGTGTAGTAAGAGTAGCAGTAGTAGTAGTAGTAGTAGTGGGAGTAAGATGAGGAGGAGAAGGAGGAGTAATAATAGTAGTAGTAGTAGTAGTAGTAATAGTAATAGTAATAGTAACAGTAATAGTAATAGTAATAGTAGTAGTAGTAGTAACAGTAACAGTAACAGTAACAATAATCATAATAATAATAATGATGATAATAATAATAATAATAATAATAATAATTATAAAAATAGTGATAATGATAAAAATAATAGTAACAATAATACAGAGTAATAACAACGACTGCAATAGTAATAACAATAATAATAATAACACTTGAAAACCATAATGCAAATAAGAACAATAATAATAATAACAATAAGAATAACAAGACTGATAATTACAATAATAATAAGATAAGAATAATAATAACAATGAAAATAATAATGTTAATAAAAACGACAACAACAACACTATCATACTGAAACTATGTAATAATGATAAAAGCAATAATCACAATAGCAATACCACTACTATCACTACTATAAATAACAAAATACTACCACTAATAATAATAATAACAACAAAAACATTCTTTCCACGCTAATCATTCTCACGATTATCAAAGTCTCTCCTTCAAGACGTCGGAAATAATAACAATAAAAAAAATGGTTACGCCCCCCCACCCCCGTAGAAGGTCAGGGACGTCGCTGAACACACGAGAAATTTGCGGTCTTTTTTTTGTGGGTTCACGCGCGTTTCAGACCACTGAACTTCCACTTTCTCGTCATCCCCGTGGGTTAAGTGCAGTGGGCAAGGCGGGGGCACGGTGGGTTCAGGCGGGGGCAAGGCAGGAGCAAGGTGGGTACAGGTGGCTATAGGTGGGGGCAGGTGGTTTCAGTGGGTAGAGCACGAACGCACGAGTTGTGTCTAATGTCCCTTCGTTAAGATGGCGATAATCAAAACACGTTTGGAACCTCGCTGGCCGAGTTTTCTTCTGGTCACGGCGGCCAGACACATGTACCACAGGTGGGAGAGACAGAGAGAGGGAGAGGAGAGAGGAAGAGAGGAGAGTGAATGAGATAGAGAAAGGGAGAGAGAGGGAGGGAGACAGTGAGAGGGAGGGAGGGGGAGGGAGGGAGAGGGAGGGAGGGAGAGGGAGGGAGGAAGGGAGGGAGGGAGGGAGGGATGGAGGAAGGAGAGAGAGAGAGAGAGAGAGAGAGAGAGAGAGAGAGAGAGAGAGAGAGAGAGAGAGAGAGAGAGAGAGAGAGAGAGAGAGAGAGAGAGAGAGAGAGAGAAAGAGACATCCTGTGTCCGTCTAACGAACGCGTCGCTCACCCAGACATTAAATCCCCACGCATACACACGCAAACACACCCTCTTCTTGGTCGGGTCTCCACTCTGAACGCACTGTTTCCTTCCCCCAACACTCCGCGATGGCAAAGGGAGGTTACACTCCAAGGCACCACTTCCAGTACTCCTTTTCCTCCCCGAGAGGCAGGTGCCCCGTGAGCGTGAGGGCCGCGCGGGACGCACGCGTGCCGCCGCCGCCACGTGCTGGCACCGACCCGAGCACGTCACGTCGGCCGTCAGACGGAAGCGAGGTCGCACCGAGTTCAAGCCGGAGAGCGAAGCATCCCACGACGAGCACGAGGCGGCGGGCGTCCTATGTAGTGCGAGAGAGAAGAATGTAGGAGGGCGAGTAGCCGACGGCCGGCAGGCCGCGGGGGGACTGAGGCTGCTGGTTCCAGCTGACCCGCGTCCCCAGCCCTCACTCACAAGGGGGCGGGGCCTGGCGCGCTCCCCCTCACTCACACTCCGTCACTCACCCTCGTACTCACCGCGACGCGCCTGCCAATGTTACTATGGTGTTTCGTCATGAATGGGATGACATCACTCACCCCGTTTTTCCCCAAGAACAAGGGCT
Organism: Penaeus chinensis; assembly: GCF_019202785.1. Lineage (NCBI taxonomy): Eukaryota > Metazoa > Arthropoda > Malacostraca > Decapoda > Penaeidae > Penaeus > Penaeus chinensis. Next base: position 6,728,609 of record NC_061845.1, read on the forward strand.
TAAAATGGTAAATGTTGATATAACTCATCCGCTAACAGCTCGATGATCCCGGTCGGCTGAGCGAGTAAAGCTCCACTTTTGAGTTTATGCAAAATGCTGCATATTCCAAGCTATATCTGATGACAGAAACATCTTCATTCGACCCTGCCTACTCTCCTGTTTTGCTTTACATTCCTTACTTTGACACTTTCTTTTAGTTTTTGTACCTCTTCCCTTTCCCTTTCTCTTTCTTCTCCTGTTTGCTAACTTGGAAACACACAGACAGACACATACGCGCGCACACACACACACACACACACACACACACACACACACACACACACACACACACACACGAACGCACGCACGCACGCACACACACACACACATGCTATCGTTTGCGTTCTAAACAATATGTAAGGGATTTTTAGGTAACACCAATGGAACGTGGGAATTTCAATGACTACCTAGTTAACATGAGGGTGTAGGTGTTGGCGAGGAGAGGGGGGGGGGGGTGAAGGAAACGTTTGCTGGGTGCTGGGAGGGAGGGAAGCTCTCTCCCCCTCTCTCTCTCATTCTAACCCCCCCTCCTCTCTCTCTCTCTCTCTCTCTCTCTCTCTCTCTCTCTCTCTCTCTCTCTCTCTCTCTCTCTCTCTCTCTCTCTCTCTCTCTCTCCCTCCCCCCCCATCTCTCTCGTTAGACGGACACCGGATTTCTCTTCTCTCTCTCTCTCTCTCTCTCTCTCTCTCTCTCTCTCTCTCTCTCTCTCTCTCTCTCTCTCTCTCTCTCTCTCTCTCTCTCTCTCTCTCTCCCTCCCCCCCATCTCTCTCGTTAGACGGACACCGGATTTCTCTTCTCTCTCTCTCTCTCTCTCTCTCTCTCTCTCTCTCTCTCTCTCTCTCTCTCTCTCTCTCTCTCTCTCTCTCTCTCTCTCTCTCTTTCTCTCTCTCTCTCAATTTGCTGTGGCTTCCTCAAAATCTCCGCTCTTCTTGCAATCTCTTTTTCTCTCCCTTACTCTTTTCCCTTGCCCTCTCCTCTATATTTTTTATCTTGCCCTTTGTGTCTGTCTGTCTGTCTGTCTGTCTGTCTGTCTGTCTGTCTGTCTGTCTGTCTGTCTGTCTGTCTGTCTGTCTGTCTGTCTGTCTGTCTGTCCGTTTGTCTCTCACTAATTTTCCATCTCTTCCTCTCTCCCTCTTTCCTTATCCTTTCCTCTCTCTCTCTGCCTTCCCCCCCTCGTTTCTCACACCCCTTTTCCCTCTCTCCCAATCCCTCTCCCTTACCCCCCTCACCCCTCCCCCCTTCTCTCACACATGCCAGCCCTAACGCAATGCAATATCACGTATTTACAAAAGCTGCAAGAGAACTCACAGGGTAAATATCAAAATGTGGGTCGTCCGCGGAAACACAGAGACGACACATAAACAAAACTCAAGACTCAAATAAGGCGCGGTAAAAAAAAAATAGGGAGAGAACTACATACACAGACATGGTGGCACGGACCCGCTATATTTTCATTTATTTATACACGTAAGAACCGAATTCATTAGCTAAACGCGGATTAATGAAAGATAATAATTCACCACTAGGCGCCTTGGTCATTCATCTCTTTCTATTCTACTCTTCCGTCATTTTCTTCCTCTGTTTAACGTCTTTCTTTGCGCAATTTTTTTTTTTTCATCTTTCTTTCCGTCTCCTTCTTCTCTTCCCCTTTTCTTTCCCCCCTATTTTACAATCTTTCTCCTCCTTTCTCTCTCACTCTCTCTTTCTTCGAACCTCATCCGAACTCGAGCAAAAAAGGGCGATTAAAACACCCTTTTCTCCCCCCCCCCCCCACCTCCGAAAGGCCGAAGGGGGCGGGGCGAAAAGGGCAAGAAGGGTGCAGGGTGCAGGGTGCATGCTGGGGATGGGGTGGGGTGGGGTGGGGTGGGGGTAGGGGGGGAGAGTATTTCGCAACCCCTTCCCCAAAGAGTAAAGGGCGTTGGGCAAGGGGCAAAAAGGGTGTATGCAGGGTACATGTTCGCTGTGCAGTCAGAGGAGATTGCAAGACGGCCTAACACCCTTGGCCATGGTAATGAGCTCAGCTTCCACGTGTTGCACAAGCCGTGAATATTCTAGGCCGCCGTGAACAGCCGCCCCAACAACGCCCCGCGCGCAATGTGCAATATGTTGCAAGCCTTATGTACGGATTCCAGGGTGTGGGGTCGTCGAAAAATAAATCAATACAACAAGCGCTCGGGGAAAATGGACAGAAGACAAATGCAATAACCAGATTTTTCCTTGTTTTCGCCAAGGAAGTCAATTACGTTAATGCAAGACTGCGAGACTGCAACCAGGAAAACAAAAGAGCATCAACTCGCCACCGAACTAGTTGTATCTGGTAAGCAAGCACATTTTTATTCTTTCCTTACAATATAAAAACAAAGGGAAATTATTATGAATGCGACGAATATCTTATCTGTCAGCCATTATGAGACGTGAATGATAAAATGGCTTCGACGAACCAGTAATGGACACTTGAACATCAACGTCAGAATTCCAGAAAAGATAAGGAAAGAAAGAAAATAAGAAAATAGAAAAAAAAAAAAAAAACGTATTCACAAAACGTGACTAGATTCGAATCGAACCTTCATATTTCCAGCATTGCGCAAGGCGTTTCGTCTTTTATCTTATGCTGTACATTTTTTTTATTTTTTTATATATAAGTCTTCCCCCTCCCACTTTTTCTTCTTATTTCCCGTTTTCTACATTCGTCTGAGATCTGCGTTTTCATCAAGATCTTACATCAGGTATCGGCTGCAAGATGCAAGGCAAAATAACTAATATAAACGTAATGAATAAATGGATGAATAAATTAATGAATAAATAAAAACAGAAAATAAATCTTAAAATGCGCACCATAATAAGCTTAGCAGCAATGCAAGGACCCGATTGCAAGACGATGCAACATCCTTGACCGTGGCTATGGGCTCTGGTTGCACACGTTGCAGCTAAAGTCGTGACCCTTAAACGCCCGTCGTATACGCCCGCCCAGTGTTCATGCAATGTGCAATACGCCCGCCCAGTGTTCATGCAATGTGCAATATATGCCGAAAGACCCTATTACACTTTCGTTTAGCAACTGCGAGTATCTGGTATGTGAGATAGCATTCTGATAATGTATCTTATTCAAATGATCTCATTAATCTAATCACTATTATCCACGTCTATCTACAGATGCCATTTTTGTAATACATTTCATTATCATCTTATTAATGCGTTCATTAATATTATTCAGCCGACGCACATTCGTGACACTGAGGCGCAATGAAAAGCAGGCAGTTGGTAATAACAGCAAAAGTGAATAAATAATAATATGTAATAAGTAAATGGATAATAATATGTAATAAGTAAATGGATAATAAGAAATAATAAGTAAAATAATAAATACAGAATTATACATAATGAATAAATAATAATAAGCAAATAAATGATAATAAATAAGTAAGTAGATAGAGGCTAAATTAACAATAATGATCATTTTCCCGTCCTTTGATAAGAAGCTTCGAAACCAAAGTAGTTCGAATAAAACGAATGAACCGAATGCGGGAATATCAATTGAACTTTTTTCGTAGAATACGCGCGTATCCCTTCCCCCCCCCCCCCCCTCCCCTTACCCTTTCTCCAGACACACCTGAATATCCACCTACTCACTCACCCACCCACCCAATCCCCCGCCCATCCACCCACCCATCCACTCACCCTCCTACCCACCTATCCACCCACTCACTCACCCACTCACCCACCCACCGAAACAAACACATGCAGACAGATTAGTAGAATGTTCGCGTACTTGCATGCTCCGCTACCATTCCCCCCCTTCCCCTCCTCCCCCTACCTTCCTACCCCCATCCACCCCCACCCACACCCACCCAAGCAAATAAAACGTGTTTCCTTATCACACATAATACTAATTAACCCTTGATTTACGAGGAAGGGACGATACAGTAAGAACAGGATAAATCTCGCCTCATCCTGCGTGGGGTTGGGGATGGGATGGGGTGGGGTGGGGTGATGTGGGGGGAGACTGATAGATTTGCTGGCGTGGGTGGAGACGTGGAGGGGGAGGAGGAGGAGGAGGAGGAGGAGGGGGGGGAGGAGGAGGAGGAGGAGGAGGAGGGGGGGAGGAGGAGGAGGAGGAGGGGAAGGAAGAGGAAGAGGAGGAGGAGGAGGAGGAGGAGGAGGAGGAGGAGGGAAAGGAGGAGGAGGAGGTGGGGGAGGGGGAGAATACGAGGGAGAGCGTGGGTGGTGGGACAGATGAAGGGGAAGGAGACGAGAGAGGGAAAGCGGGAGGAGGAGGAGGAGGAGGAGGAGGAGGAGGAGGAGGAGGAGGAGGAGGAGGAGGAGGAGGAGAAGAAGAATAGGGAGGAATACATTGGGGAGGGGGGAAGAGAAGGAGGAAGAGGAGGGGGAGAAGAAGGGGGAGATGGAAGAGGAAGAGGGGCATGGGGAGGCAGAACAGAAGGGAGGGGAGATGGGCAACGGGAAAATGAGGGTATTGCCATATCTTCAGCATTCCGACCAATCAGCTTTTGCGTTTCACTAAAAACAAATAAAGGGACAAAAAATAACAAAAAATCACTCCAATCTAAACGCCATAATACGCCAATAAATAAATAATTAAATAAATAAAAAAATACATTCCCAAATAAACTACAATCTCAGAATACAATTACACACTTCCCCTGGGTCTTTATGCAAATCCAATTTTCCTCGGGGTGTTCGCAAACTTATTTTCAAATTGGAAAACGAATAATACGACAAGCAATTACTTAGAAGGTGTGTTTACCTCGGCCTAAGTGATGAATATAATTTGAATAATTGACTCCCGAGTAGGCTTATCCTTGTTCAAAATACGATCACACTTTGGCAAATACAGGCACGAATCTTGTATAGTCTGGTATAAATCAATCATATAAATCATATATATTACTAAATATAATAAATTTAAAGAAAAAAACATAAGACAAATGACAAGAATAAGTTAAGTAGCAGCAAGCCTAACGATGGACATAACTCAACCTAGCCAAAACGAATCGATCAATCACACCTCTGGAATAGATTGGCTATTTTCAAAATGGGAGATTAACCTATTCATTGACTTCAGATTGGTCTATCAAAAACACAACAACAGATGAAGATAACAATATCACTGTGGTCCGTGGTACCCATGGAAGCTCTACACTGCCAGCCCACAATCCTCATGCAGGTAGAGCTTTTCCTCCCTTTCAGTACTTCCGCGAGTCTATCCCCGAGAACAAGAAACCATCTCCCTCGGGTTCGTGCAGTGGGTGTGGCTCCACCTCCCACGGCCGAGTCACCTGGATATTTGCTCGTCCAGCTTGGGGTAAAACCTATGGCATGTGGGAAGGTGAACCACTCTGCTACAGTGTGCCGTTCAATATGAGCTACCACAGCATCAGGCCTGGTGGCGCATCATGTGGGTTGGGATGCTGCATGGAGGCCTTTACCCCAACTATGCCTTCAGCCCAGGCATCCCTCACTGTTAGTGTATCACTTACAACAAGTTTCTGCACATCCTGTCACTGGTGCTACCCATCATTACTGGATACCATATCGAATTCAGGCTGTTGGAGGCACACCTACACGACCTTGGTTACATCCCAACACTCATCACTATTCCTGATGATAGTGGTCCATACATGAGGCTCTATATATCATGCATGGTGTATCCACGATTTTCTTAAGCCTTCCAACATGGTGTTGTCCCAACCACCTTTTCTATTCCAGGCCCTCCAACAATTGTCACCGGCAACTGTGCACTCACTGTCTTCATCTAATCGCATACCAACCACAACTCAACCTACAGCTATTCCCTTCCCCCCTCCTGATGAGCACCTCGACAGTCTTATACATTGGTTCAATCAACAACCAGCATTCAATGTGTCTGCTCGCCCACTGCCCACCATGTCTGGCCCTCCCATTAAGATTCAGTTGAACCCAGGTGCTGTTCCGTATGCTGTCCACACACCTGCCATGGTGCCACACCACTGGAAGGAGCAGGTTAAAGCCGAGAAGTCTATGTAAGACCCACCATACACCCAAGTCCGTTCAATTTTGCACAGCTGAAACCCAGAAAACTGTCCTAGATGCTTGAAATGGTTACCATGCTGTCCTAGATCCAGAGAGCCGAGAGTCCACCACAATTATCACAAAATTTAGACGATACCGCAATGTTTGAGTACCTCAAGGGTACTTCCTTCCCTACCCCTCAGAACATTTCTGGTGCTCGCTCATGATTTGGCTTGGTTAAGTAAGTGGCCTTGACATATTGCATCATATCAGAGGTGACACCCTTCCGTGACTTGGTCCGGTCTTCCAAGCCTTTTTATTGGGATGACACCTTAAGCGCTGCCTTTAATGCATCCAAGAAACATATTTTGAATCTAGGACAAGATGAAGTTCGCTCTTTCGAAGTTGGACGGCTACTTGCCTTGCACCAGTAAGTCTGGTATTCTTACACCAACAACAGTACTGTTCCTGCCTATTGGCCACAACCCCTACTTGCTGAGATCTGGAATTCTGCAGTCTCGCTATGCTTCTGTGGATGCTGAAGCTTTAGTAGTACTAGACGCCTTAGATCGATGTACGATGTTCATCCTTGGCTATCCTAACCCCACTGTCGTAGCCAATCATCGCCCCTTCTAGCCACGCTTCTTTGGACGCGGGAGGGCAAGAGGGAGATGACGTGTAGAAATATAGCAACGGTACGATGTGCCAGGTAGAAGTACGACAATGGTACGAGATCACCAGGGGACCCAAGGCAATACGTGGTCAAGACTGGCAGTCTCGCTGGAAAGCATATGGCGATATGTAATGTATCGGAATCTTGTACTATTTCCCAATACCCTGTACTTGTACGGTATGTACATCAGCAGGCAGCAATAAAACACATCACACAGGATATGTGTTTACTACCTCCTGTTGAACTTTAAATAATAATAATAAATAACAATAATAATCATATCTATAACAGTACCGATAATAATAACAAGAATAACAACAATATGACCAAAATGACCGACCGAGAAAACAATATCGAAACTCTACGGGAATAACTCCCCCATCTTCAGCCCGGGTAAAACAAATTCTGCTTAAAAAGAAGGAAAATCAAAAGGCAACACATTCCTTTCCTGAATCTAAGTATAACAAATACGTAAGTTAACAACCCATTATGCTAGGGAGGAAACCACCTAAGTAATGGCATGGGGAACACAAACACAAGCCTGTGCTGCGGTTGTGCTTCTTTGCAACTTCTTCGCTTTTTTGCAACGGAGAATCTAGGGCGTCATGATTTCCTATTGGGAATGCCTCTAATACTCACAATTAGGACTGTTAATATAAACGTATCCCTTTCTGTCTTCGCTTTTTTTTTTG
>NC_061845.1:6746021-6758237 GCF_019202785.1 Penaeus chinensis
CTCTCTCTATTTCTCTTTCTCTTTCTCTTTCTCTTTCTCTCTCTCTCTCTCTCTTTCTCTTTCTCTCTCTCTCTCTCTCTCTCTCTCTCTCTCTCTCTCTCTCTCTCTCTCTCTCTCTCTTTCTCTCTCTCTCTCTCTCTCTCTCTCTCTCTTTCTCTCTCTCTGTGTGTGTGTGTTATCACCTTCTTCTCAGCCCTCTCTATCTCTTTTTTTTCTTCTCTTTCTCTCTCTCTCTCTCTCTCTCTCTCTCTCTCTCTCTCTCTCTCTCTCTCTCTCTCTCTCTCTCTCTCTCTTTCTCTCTCTCTCTCTCTCTCTCTCTCTCTCTCTCTCTCTCTCTCTCTCTCTCTCTCTCTCTCTCTCTCTCTCTCTTTCTCTCTCTCTCTCTCTCTCTCTCTCTCTCTCTTTCTCTCTCTCTGTGTGTGTGTGTTATCACCTTCTTCTCAGCCCTCTCTATCTCTTTTTTTTCTTCTCTTTCTCTTTCTCTCTCTCTCTCTCTCTCTCTCTCTCTCTCTCTCTCTCTCTCTCTCTCTCTCACTCTCTCTCTCTCTCTCTCTCTCTCTCTTTCTCTCTCTGTGTGTGTGTGTGTTATCACCTTCTTCTCAGCCCTCTCTATCTCTTTTTTTTCTTCTCTTTCTCTCTCTCTCTCTCTCTCTCTCTCTCTCTCTCTCTCTCTCTCTCTCTCTCTCTCTCTCTCTCTCTCTCTCTCTCTCTCTCTCTGCCCCCTTCTCTCTCTTTCTGTATCATTCTCTTTTCTTCTCTCTCTCTGATGATGATGGTGATGATGAAGATGATGATGATAGTGATAATGATGGTGATGGCTGATCAGCAAGATAAAAACAAAAATCTTCAAACTAAAATCAGAAATTCGTATCAATATTGATAACAACATTAACTTCAGGACTTCCCGTCGCTATCCCCACCCCTCTCCTCCCCCCTACCTCTTCACCTCAACCCCCTCCCCCTCCCCCTCCCCCTCCCCGTACTCCCTGCCTCCAAACTTATCATACGTTTTCAATATCAGAAATTAAAAGAAACACACACACACACCACAAAAAAAAAAAAAAAAATAAAAATAAATAAATAAAAAGTAAAAACACTTAAAATTATTAATTTCATATCTAACCCTTACACACTTACGAGATTAAAGATATAAAAAGGGGGTGATTTTTAACGGTTGTTAAATTGTCTTCTTCATATACTGATACTGTCAGTCACGGTGATACGGCTAATCAGCGGAAACCTGGACTGGCAAATTATATACTCTGGATGGCAACAGTTACCTTGTGTCAGTTAATGATGAACAACTGATGAATAATTACGCCGGTACAGACAGACACGCAGAAAAAAAAAAAAAACGACACGCAATTTTATTCTCTCTCTCTCTCTTTCTCTCTCTCTCTCTCTCTCTCTCTCTCTCTCTCTCTCTCTCTCTCTCTCTCTCTCTCTCTCTCTCTCTCTCTCTCTGTATGTGTGTGTCATTAAAATCAAGATTAAATCTCACTCAACCAAACCATAATAAAATAAAATAAAATAAATTATAAAAACATAATAACAAATCAATAATGGAAAATGAACTTTAGCAAAAGAGAATACAGTAATATGTAAAATTTCTCTCGCATCAAGATAACGGAAACCACTGATAATTTCGCAACAAAGGACTCAGTGTTTCACAATGATCTAATGTGAAGAACAACGAAAAAAGAAAAAGAAAAAAAAAAAACACCCACACAAGAATATGATAATGGTAATAATGAGACTAAGAAAAATGAAACTTTCAGATAATTCAGGTATTTATTTATTTCCTGCAAAACAAACACATGAACCATAAAACACAATCTGAAAGATACACGATACGGGCACACTGAAGGAGCTGGCGGGGGGGAGGGGGCATGGGGAGGGAAGAGAGGGGGGGCATGGAGGGAGAAATGGGGTATGAAGGGGGAGAAGGGGCATGGGGGGAGGGAGAGGAGGAGGTGGAGAGAGAACGGGCATGGGGAGGGAAGAGATGGGGGCATGGAGGGAGAAATGGGGTATGAAGGGGGAGAAGAGGCATGGGGGGAGGGGGAGAGGGGAAGCTGGGAGAGAAGGGGTATGAAGGGGGAGAATGGGCAGGGGGGTAAGGGGTATGGAGGGGGAGAAGGGGCATGAAAGAGGGGGGGGGGCATGGAGGGTTAAGATTATAAAACGGGCAGAGAAGTGGCAGGGGACATGAGAGAGAGATGGAGGGGCATGGGAACGGGAAGATAAAGGGCATTAAGGTATGAGAGAAGGGAGGAAGCAGGGGGGGGGGGGGGCAGAGGCGTGGGGAGCAAATGTGGTAAGGAGAGAGGGGGGGGAGTGTATTCGATACCCATGTGGATAACGGCACGGCACTGGCACTGTTATTCACCCATCCACACCATTCGTGATATTCCTTCTCGTCCAACATGACATAACACTGATATTCTTTCTTTTAATTCACTTAGTTAATTATCCATACCATATTGACATCCGTTATTGTCTGATTTTACAAACTACTTCCTTTTTTTTTTTTTTTACCTATTTTTTTCTGTCTTTTTCTTCTATTTTTGAACATCTTGAAAACCTTTTTTTATAAAATTTCGATGAATGGGAAAACTTTTCTTTCCACTGAAAAAAAAAAATTACAAACACACTATACATGCACTGTGTATACATCACTGAAAACCATTCTCTGAAAACGCATGGAATGTCTTCAATACACTTAAAATGTCAAATACGCGTGTAAACTTCACCATGTATTTGAAATGCATTGTACATGCAAGAATTACACTGTATAGGCGGGTGTTTCATCACTGAACTTGGCTTTCAGTGTACGTAATCCCTTCACTCAACTAGAATTACAGCGTATGTACATGGAGTTTCGTGATCAAATTTCAGTATATTTGCATGTTGAGCCTCTCTGTTAAACTTAAATTCCAGTGTACATACAGGCAATCCCTTCACAACACTTGGATTTCAGTGTACATACAAGTTAAATCATCTCAATAAACTTCGAATTTCAATGTATACACACACACGAAGCCTTAACCCACACCCCTTTCCACAGAAATTGCAGGAATCCCTCCAACAAAGAGGGAGAAGGGGAGGGGGGGATAGAAAGGGAGGGAGGGAGACCGTGGTAGACCGTGGATAGGAGGGAGGGAGGAGGGGAGGGTGAAAACACACCCACACACGCGCGCCACACTTCAACGCACCCAACCGCACGATCCAGACCACAGGCACACACTGACTGGGTAGCGTCGTCCTCTAATACAAAAACAAAAAAAAGAATAAACACGCCAGTCAGATAAATGTGCCACAAGCTTATCGTGGCTGCGTCGCCGTCCTCACAGCCAGGCGATCGACATGGGTATCAGAGGCCGGAGGGAGACGAATTCAAAATTGATATTCGAACGTAAGTAAATAATCAGAGTTGTGAGTGATAAAAACAAAAACAATAGCAACGACATCAATAAGAATAATTCTGATAATATTAATAGTAATAGCAATAATAGCAATCATAATAAAATGATGATAACTATATCATAGAATATAGAATAACTATAATACTTAATGATGATGATAAAAATAATAAAATAATAACAATACTACTACAACTACTACTTATAATAATAATAACAATAACAATAATGACACTAGTAATCCAATAACAATAATAACGACAATAAACCAAAATAGAGTAAATTGATGTGTCAAGTTCCCTCCTTTCTTTTTCCGCATCTTTCGTTATCAGTTCAACCCCAGGAAAGGGGTGTAGAAGTCAGCAGAAAAAGGGGAGAGAGTAGGCAGAGAGCAAATGAGAGAGAGAGAGAGAAAGAGAAAAAGGGGGGAGAGAAAAGGGACAAAATGGGAGAGGGGGAAAAAACGAGAGGGGGAAGAGGGGATGAGAGAAGAGGGGACGGAGGGGGAAAAAGGAGAGAGGGGGAAGGAGAGAAGGGGGGAGGGGGAGAGAAAAAAGAGAGAGAGAAAAGGAGAGAAAGAGGGGGGGAGAGGAGAGGGGGGCGGGGAAGGAGAAAATGAGAGAGGGGGGCAAAGAAAAGGAGAGAGAAAAGGAGGAGAGAGGAGAGGGGAAGAGGGGGGAAAGAAAAGGGGGGGGAGAGGGAGGGGGAGAGAGAGAGAGAGAGAGAAAAGAGACGTGAAAAGAGAGAGTGAGAGAGTGGAGAGAGAGAAGAGAGAGGAGAGAGAGAGAACGAGGGGTGAGAGAGGAGGAGAGAGAGAGAGGAGAGAGACGGATGAAGGAGAGAGAGAGGGGGGGGGGGGGAGAGAGAGAGAGGGGGAAGGGGGGAGGGAGGGAGGGAGGGAGGGGGGAAGGGGGGGAGGGAGGGAGGGAGGGGGGAGGGGGGGAGGGAGGGAGGAAAAAGGAGGGGGGAAAAGGAAAAGGAAGGGACGGAGGGAGGGGGGGAGGAAAGGAGAGAGAGAGAGAGAGAAGGGGGGGAGGCAGCGGCAGCGAGACATGTCTGTGAGCACTCTCGTTGGCGGTCGGTGCCGCCCCTCCCGCCACACTGAGTGCAAGCCATGACGGGAAGGCAGAAGGGGGAAGAGGGAGAGGAGGAAAGGGAGGAAGAGGGAGAGGAGGAAAGGGAGGGAGAGGGAGAGGAGGAAAGGGGGGAGGGGAGAGGAAAGGGAGGGGTTTCAGAGGGAAAGGAGTAAAGGGAGGGAGAGGGAGGGAGGAAAGGGAGGGAGAGGGAGAGGTTTAAAGGGAAAGGGGAAGAGTAGGGAGGAGAGGGGTGAAGGATCCGGGGAAGAGGAGAGAATGGAGAGATAGGGAGAGGGTAGGGGGGGGGAGGGGAAGGGAACGAGAGGAAGAGAGGTGGAGAGGAGGGAAGGGAGGGAAAAGATCGACGTGGAGGGCAGGGAGGAAAGAAGGGAAGGGAGGGAGAGGAATTCGAGTGGAGGGTAGGGGAGGGAAGGAGGGGGTTAGGATCTGCCTTGCTCAGTGCAAACTCAGTGCATGTCCTTTCAGGGAACTGTTTCAATAAAAAGGTTTATATAGGGTTTATGCACTTCCGCCCACATACGAGCGTAAAACTATTTTGGGATACTTGCCAAACCGTGGATATAAAGTGTGGTAAAGTATGTGCAGTAGTGTCACAAGGCAATATAAAAAGGTTTTGTGTGTGGGTATTTTATATATTATAAATTTATTATATATGTGTGTGTGGGGTGTGTGTGTGTGTGTGTGGTGTGTGTGTGTGTGTGTGTGTTTGTGGTGTTTGGGGAAAATTTTTCGCAGATACTGGAAATTTAGTCCTTTTTAAAAAGGAGTGCATAATAAAGTCAGGTTCGGGAAGGGAAAATGGTTTAGGAAATGACAATGAACAGGGTTTAATGCCTGTAATGAGTGGCACACACACACTCACACTCACACACACACACACCCCACAACACACCCCACACAAACAACCACACACACACATACACACAACAAACACACGATATAGTAGTGAATATCTAATTAGAGGAGAGAGAGAGTCAGGGATCCCCCCCCCTCCTATTCACAGTGCCAAGGGAAAGAGGTCACAGATGGTTCGTGGCGGAGCTCTTGGGGCCTTCCTCGGACTCATTGTCCGCACTTACGCGTACTGGGCGGAGATAAAACGCTTGGTGACCAAATGGGACGAGGGGGAGGGAGAGAGAGAGAAGAAAAGGAGGAGAGAGAAGAGAGAGGGGAGGAGAGAGGAAAAGGAATTTTTAAAAGAGAGAGAGAGAGAGAGAAAAAAAAAAAGAAAGAACGAAAAAGAGAAAAGGGGAAAAAGGGGAGGGGGGGGGGAGAGAGAAGGGGGGGAGAGAGGAAAGGGGGAGAGGAGGGAAAAGGGGGGAGAGAGGGGGGTGGGAGGGGGGGAAGGGAGGGAGAAAGGGGGAGGAGGGGGGGAGGGAGGGGGGAGGAGGGGGAGGCAGGGAGGGGGGGAGGGGGGGAGGGAGAGGAAGAGAGGGGAGGGGAGAGAGATGGGGTGGGAGAGAGAGATTTGAGAAAAGGGGAGGGGAAGGGGAGAGAGAAAAGAGGGGAGAAAGGAAAATAAAGAGAAAGAGAAAAAGAAAGGGAGAGAGTAGAGAGAGAGAGGGCTCAGAAAATTTTGAAACTGCTTTCTGATTTGGTCATAGGGGAAGGGGATGGGTAGGGGGGGGGGTAGGGAATATTAAGATAAAACGAAAAGAGAAAGAAACGGAAGAAGGAGCTGAAACAAAAAACAAAAAACAAAAAACACACAAAAAAAAAAAAAAAAAACACGAGGAGGAAAACGAGAAAAGAGAAAGACAATAATGGACAACAGACAATATCAATTAATCTACATCAGAAAGAACCAGCTCTTGTGCTTCCCCAAATCATCTATGGATGTCACACCTGAGGCTGCCCGAATCTGGGGTCCATTGGTCTGTTTGCTTTTCCCGTTCTGGAACAATCCATCATATTTCAGCCCAAATAATGGGAAAAACAAACAAACAAAATTTAGCAGAAAAACCCCAAAAACCCAATTCCCCAAAAAAAAAAAAATCAGGGCACCGTTTTTGAAAAAAACCGGGCAAAATCTCTCCTCTCAAAAAAAAAAGCTCTCCTCTCATAAAAGCGCTTCGCAGGGCACACGAGCAGCTTTCCTCCGAAGAAGGTCGCCCAATGAACGTTGCGAAAATGGAAAACGTCTCCTCTCTCTCTCCGGCATGAGGAGGAAGCCACAACATCGGCTCGCAATACCCGAACCCACCAGGAATACGCGAGGACTTCCTGCACCTTGCATTCGGACTGATTAGCGGCTCTCCGTAAACAAATGAATAAAGAAAGAAAAGAAAAGAAAATATTAATAGTGGCAAAAAATAGTACGGAAAGGGAGACATTGGGGCGAAGAAGTACGAGACGAGGCATCTTGTGGGAGCGAGAAGGAGGAAGAGGAAGAGGAAGAGGAAGAGGAAGAGGAAGAGAAAGAGAGAGGGGAAAGAGAGAGAGAAGAAAAAAAAAAAAGAAAAAAAAAAAAAGGAGAGAGAGGGAGAAAAAGAGAGAGATGAGAATAGCAATAGCATTACCCGCGTTATGAGGCGTTCTTCTTGTAAAAAAAAAACAAAGAAAAAAAAAAGGAGGTAAAAAAACACTTATCAAGATTGACACGCAGGCTCATAAAATTATAATTCATTCATGCCACGCATCTCCAACCACAAGTGAAATGACCAGTGCGGGTAATAGTCCTATGGTCGATCAATATGAATATACTGAATATGAATACGAGAAAAAGATCTTACACCAGATACAGATGGTATTCATTACCATTCTCCTTCTTCGAATTCTTCTTCTTTTTTCTAAGCCTCAATCTTCACCTTTTACTCTCTTTAGCATTCCCCCATTTTCCCCCATTTAGCATTCTAATTTTCCCCCTCCGTTTTTCCAAACGTCATCATCTTTTTTAATCCATCTCTTTTTTTTTTTTTTTTTGTGGATAAACAGCGATTTAGTGACATGACAATCAAGACACGCCAGATATTTCGGAACATTTCGGGCAATCTACATAACACACTACAGGGGAGGTTTCATCAGTAATCTACCCTTGCGTAACAAACATCCAGTCGTCTTATCTGATATTAATTGAACTGATTCAGGATGAGCTAGGAAAAAAACAGAGGGAGATAGAGAGAGATAAAGAGCGAGAGGGAGATAGCGATAGAGATAAGGAAGAGGGAGAGAGGGGGAGAGGGTGGGATAGGGAGGGTGAAGGAGGGAGGAGGAGGGGGGAAGGAAGGAAGGGGGAGTGAAGGGGGGAAAGGGGGGAGGGAGGGAGGGGGGGAGGGGGGAGGGAGGGAGGGGGGGAGGAGGGGGAGAAAAGGGAGGGAGGGGGGAAGAGAGAGAGAGAGAGAGGGGGAGAGGGGCGGAGAGGAGAGAGGAGGAGGGAGGAAGTTTTAGGGAGAAGAGGACGAAAAGAGAAGAGAGAGAAAGAGAGGGGGAGAGAAAGGAGAGAGAGAGATAGAGAGAGAGGAGAGAGAGGAGAGAAGGGTGGGGGGATGGATCAAGAATCGGAGTACAGAGAGAAGGAAAGAAAGGTAAAGAGAAAAAAGGAGAGTAAAAAAAAAAAAAGGAGGGAGGGAATCGAAAGGTTTCCCCCCCGTATGTACGCCCTTTTTTTCAGTGTGCGTTTTTTTTTACCCCCATGTGGGCGCGCGGTGAAATGTACCCCAAACGGGCACAGTCTTCGATAAACTTAAAAAGTAAAACGTGGAGGGAAAAAAACACCGGGGGGGTGACAGCAATAAGTTGCCGGGCACCCCCCCTTTTTCCCTTTTCCCTTTCCTCCTCCTTTTTTCCTCTTACTTCTTTTCACACCCCCCTTTACCCAAAGACTTTTTGTTACCCCCTTTCCCCCCTTTTTCCTTATCTCTTCTTCCCTATCCTTTTCCCGCTCCCTTTTTCGTCATTTCTTACTTTTTACCCCCTCTTCCCCTTTCCCGCCCCCCCCTCCTCCCCTTAGCTCTCCCTCCCTTCCTCTCCCCGGAAACCCTTTCTCCCTTCCTCTCCCTCTCCCTTCCCCTTCCTCTGTCTTTCCCCCCTTTCCCCCCCGCTCTTTCCCCCCCTTTTCCCCCTTCTCCCTCGCCCCCTCGTTCCCTTTCCCCCCCCTTATTCCCCCCCCCTTTTCCCCCTCCTTACCCCTCCCGCAAAGGCCCGGGAAACCCAAAGGGCCTTCATGCCCTAGGTCTCTCTCCCTTGCCTGCTTCGTGTGCGGCCTCTTTTCTCTTGGTCTTGGAGGACTTGCCCAAAAAAACCCAAAGGAAATTTTCGTAAATCTGTTTTTTTTTTTCGTTCTCTGGCCCTCTCTGTCTCTCTCTCCACATTAGACATAAAGAGGGGGAGAGAGAAAAAGAGAGAGAGAGAGAGAGATGAGGGAGAGGAGAGAGAGAGAGAGAGAGGAGGAGAGAGATGAGAGAGTGAGAGGGGGAGAGGAGTTTCAGAGGAGAGTGAGAGAGAGAGAGAGAGAGAGATGAGAGAGAGAGAGAGAGAGAGGAGGAGAGAGGAGAGAGAGAGAAGAAAGAGAAAGAAAAAGAGAAAGAGAAAGCGGAAAGAGAAAAGAAAAAGAGGAGAGAGAGAGGAGAGGGGAAAACCAGAGGGCAGGAGGGGGCGAAAGCCTGGCAGGTTTTTTATTTTTTTTTTTTTTTCCAAAAAGTTTTTTTTTTTTTGTTAGTAAGCACCCCCAACAAAAAAGGGCCCGGGGCCTCGTTTTTGTGGAGGTTAAAGAGCCCCCCTGAGTACTTTTGGGGTTGGGCGGAGCCCCGCCGGAAGTGAGATGTGGTTGCGGTCGGTGTCGGCGGCCCAAAAATTTGGCTATTTGGGGAAAAGGTCTACTAAGGTATTCAGGGGCTTCGAGGGAGAATCATATCCGGAGAGGAAAAATTGAACAAATAAAAGGATTCTTGCTTTGCCCCGTGTTTAAATCTCCACTTTCTTTTACTCTCTATCACTATTCAAACAAAACTATTTTATCAAAAATTTAACAAATTACTAAAAACTTAAAAATTAAATATGAAATTATCAATAAAACTAAAATTTATAATTTAAATATTTATTTAACCCAACATCTTATCACAACATGCATACATATACATATATAATTGACACATAACAAATCATATATCTTTTAGATTCAACAAAAGCAAAATAAATGACAATCAATATCCAGTGAAAGACTTCCTTTCAAACAATTAAATAAATCGCATTCAGAACGTTTCGTACTGCACTATGGAAAAATATCATATCGAAGCTAGAGTCTTATCGGTAGATTCTTTCAAAAATGTTATTTCGTGTCATTTCTTTCTCGCTTATTACCTTCATTGATAGAGATAGATAGAGAGAGAGAGAGAGCGAGAGAGCGAGAGAGAGAGAGAGAGAGAGAGAGAGAGAGAGAGAGAGAGAGATGAGAGAGAGAGAGAGAGAGAGAGAGAGAGAGAGAGAGAAAGAGAGAAAGAGAGAGAGAGAGAGAGAGAGAGAGAGAGAGAGAGAGAGAGAGAGAGAGAGAGAGAGAGAGAGAGAGAGAGAGAGAGAGAGAGAGATTAGCATGAGTTGCTATGCCCTCCAGTTTAGGAACCTGGTCACGTGTCATGCCAATTCTATTCCTCCGATTTCCGCAATGGGACCTCGTGTAACCATGGCCTAAAAGTAATACAGCAGACAACGCCCATACGCTGAAAAAAAGTTCCGCACTCGCCTCCAAATCTGCAGCATTTAAAAACACAATCCACCTCTACCGGCCCCCTCAAAAAAGCCAATAACTCATCAAATAAAACAAAATAATATGAATATCAACCAAAACATCCTGAGTAAGGCGAGAGTGAACACGTGAGCACAGTGTGGAATGACACTGTTATGCACATACCCGTAGGACCCCCCTATCACAACCACGGGGCCCTGCCCATTATTGGCGCATTTATCATTGTTCTCGCTATACTCATAATGGCATACGTACCGAAAATTGATGGACGCCTTGAGGAAAAGGGGGAGAGGCGTCCGGGCTCCGATCCCCTTTTCCTAGAACCCGAGATATATATCAAGACGCGGTGCTTCCTCGTGTCAAAAAGGGTCGATCAATATTATTATGGAAATTATGTGTGTTCTCTTCCAAGATACAATACACAAACGCGCCGTTGCTTTTTCTCTTCCTAAAGGGTTAATCATTACACAGGTTCATACGAAATCCCAAAACAATTACCAAGATTACATCAACTTCCCGTGCAATGGCGAATCACCAGCTCAATCACATACGCTTTCCTCCCGATACAATTCACAAAGCTAACCTCACAAGTAAAAAGGAACAACGAAGAATCGCACTTAAGAGATGAGTAACTAACCTCCTTGACCTCCAGTCCAGTTAGCAGGTAACAAACAGAAATAACTGAATTAACCCACCTGACCAACACTACCCACTAAAACAATTGTTCAACTAGGATATACATTAGTTTCATAGCCATTACTAGCCATGTTCGTATTTAGAAGTATCTACCTAGAATTCATACAAGGAACCATAGTTATCATTGGCTATAACCCCAGCTGGTAATGTACAATTAGAATATATACTAGTCCCAGAGCAATTATCAATTATAATTCAATTTAGGTTCTAGACCAGCTCTAAGCAATTACTAGCCAAGGCGATAGCAAAGATCCTAGTCAGAAAATTCTTCAGGTGGGTCACGTTAGCCAAGCGTCAATCTCCCTTTTTCACCGTTTGTTACCTAAAGTGCGTGAGTTCGAAGCCTCGTCCCGAGAGTTGCACTTGGACTGCCTACCTTCCCTCGCGATATAAGAACCCCAATGCTTTACAGCGACTTCTCGTAATCTGCACAGCCTTATTCAACAACAGCACCGACTGCATACCCAACGAAACACGAACAATAGCGTTACAGTGACTCGAAGGTCGCACTCAATAGGCGAGGACTGTGATGCTAGCTACGGCCCAGAGATTATTTCCTTTGCTGTATAGTTCTCAAAGCTTATATTATTATGTTTTTACTTTCTCTCTTTCTCTCAAAGACATACACACAAAAGAAAAAAATCGTCATCGCATTTGGGAGAAAAAAAATCTGAAAAATATTCGTCATTTATTTTTCTTCGAAACAAAAGCTTCCTATTCTCTCACTTCGTTTTCTTTAATTAAAGCAGTTTATATTACTCCCCAAACGTACTTGGAGCACGAACTACGCGACTCAAATGAACGGATTGTACACATCATGTAATACCCATTGCAAAAGGAACTGTTTTTGCATTTATTCATTAGCCACATCATATATGCCCATACATGTATCGGCCCTTCAATCAAATAACACATGTGTATTTAATGTTCCGCAATAGAACCGCCTTGGCCCCGAACTGGCATAAAACAATTTCATATTCATATATATTCAGCATACATACATACATAACACACCCTTTGTGTGTGTATATATGTGAGTGTGAGTGAGATTGAATGTGAGTGTGAGTTTGAGTGAGTGAGTGAGTGAATAAGTGAGTGAGTGAGTGAGTGAGTGAGTGAGTGGAGTGAGTGAGGTGATGAGTGAGTGTGGTGTGTGTGTGTGTGTGTGTGTGTGTGTACATTGTATATATACATATATAACATATACATATATACATAATATATCATATAAATACATACACACACACACACACACACACATAATTTAATAATATATACTATAATATATATATATATATATATTACACACACATAGACACAC
>NC_061845.1:6758337-6765837 GCF_019202785.1 Penaeus chinensis
CGTCAATACTTACTTATTATTAATTCGAAAACCAATAATTCACTTTTGAGACTTAGCAACTTGAAATACACAAAAGGCTTATACGACTAACACGCACTCACGAGACCGCAAACCTCCGCCCACGCTTAAAATTCGTTTTCATTTACATACGTTTACTACTTTTAAAATCAGAAAAAAAAGAATATACTTGCAGTTCCTCCTGGATCTGTAAGCGGCTCTCGTTCTGCATCCAGTCATATGGTGGATTTGGTTCCTCCTCCAAAATTCGTCATTTCATCAGCTCTCTCGACTAAACCATCTCCACAATTTCATCACAATACGTCAGTAACTTTTCGCGTACTCCCCAAGAATCTAACGAGAGGCCAATAAACGCTGTTGTTTCAGGCATTTATATATATATACAGGTGAGAAATGATGATGCTTTACACTAAATAAACGCATGCGAGTCTTTTGGAATGAATGGAAAGTATGAATGAAAATGAATAATCCCACAATGCAGGACATATATAACTAGGAGGTCGATATTACATCATTATTCTCAATCAATAAACAAATACTTTTATTGCATTTGTCAAAAAAACACAAGCAATACTTACACCTTAGAAATGGAAATCTACACTCGGGATTCATACAAACACATGCATATAAACACATACACACACATGTACACACAAAGCAACCGACGATCACGTTGTGTGCACGTGTTGAGGTTCCCCGCCTTGACCACAATTTGCGGCCATGGGACACACACACACACACACACACACACACACACACACACACACACACACACACACACACACACACACACGCACACACACACACACACACACACACACACACACACACACACTCACACACAAACCGTACCCATCTTTCACCTGAAAACCAGCTGGATCCGGCACTCTTTGACTCCCTTCCCCCCCCCACACTTGCATCCTCTCCAAGTCCTCGATCCCTTTTCGCCCCTCGCCCCGTAACCACCCATCTGGCAACACCCCTCCCCCCACCCTCATAGTACACAACCTCTGGATCGCAGGTGCACAATGCGCTTTAAACATTAAATACAACAAAATTAAAAATACGCAGCCGCCCAGACGCACGCCATACCCATCAGGGGAGACAAAACACATTCCAAGGACGACCTCCCCCCCAAGCGCTAAGACCTGGGACGTCCTGCAGGAGCAAGCCCTTCGCCCCGGCCGCCGTCACGCTCGGGGGGGGAGGGGGGAAACCATGGAAACAAAAGACGGCGTCTGGACTAATGCCCAGACTGTGTGACTCGCTCATGTACTCCCTCTCAATCTGCATGGGAGGTGTAGTGTCTTGCGAGAGAGAGAGAGAGAGAGAGAGAGAGAGAGAGAGAGAGAGAGAGAGAGAGAGAGAGAGAAGAGAGAGAGAGAGAGAGAGAGAGAAGGAGAGGAAGAGGAAGAGGGAGAAGGAGAGGAAAAGGGAAAGGGAGGGAGGGAGGGAGGGAGGGAGGGAGGAGGAGGGATAGAGAGAGAGAGAGAGAGAGAGAGAGAGAGAGAGAGAGAGAGAGAGAGAGAGAGAGAGAGAGAGAGAGAGAGAGAGAGAGAGAGTCAATGAATATGTGTAAGTGCGTGTGCGTTTGTGGATGTGTTTTATGATGTAGTTGAGAATGAGTGAAAACAGCATATATAGACGCGCGTATTAGTGGCGAAATGTCTGAAAACTATGCCACGTGTCAAAGAAAGCAATATGCAGATTCTCATATCATCCAACTTTAAAAGAGGTTTTACTTGTAATGGAGAAGGAGAAAGAGAGAAACAGACAGACCGATTAAAAGACGGACATTAAAGATGAAGTTGATAAACTGACGGACAGATAGAGATAGATAGATAGAGAGAGAGAGAGAGAGAGAGAGAGAGAGTGAGAGAGAGAGAGAGAGAGAGAGGAAAGGACAGTCATTGAGAGAAACTCTACCCTCTCCAAAACATGCAATATGCAAAATAGCAACAAAATATCCACAGGAGTAAGATTCTAAATCACCCCCCCCCCCCTCTCCTTACCTCCCCGTTGCACCTCCACCTCCTTCCACCTTTCCCCAACAAAGCTTAAATCCCCCCCCCCTACTCCACCCCTCTCCACAAAATTTGCACCATCCCCTACCCCCCTACCCCCCTCCACCTCTCTTTGCCTCAACCCCTCTATTCATCGAAAACCCCCCTTTCCTTCCCTTCCTCCCCCATCCCCCACTCCCCCACTTCATCCCTCCTTCCCCCACCCCTTCCCTCCTTCTCCCACTCTCTCCCTCCTTTCCCCACTCTCTCCCTCCTTCTCCAACTCCCTCCCTCCTTCCCCCACACTCTCCCTCCTTCCCCCACCCTCTCCCTCCTTCCCCCACACTCTCCCTCCCTTCCCCCACCCCTTCCCTCCTTCCCCCACCCCTTCCCTCCTTCCCCCCCACTCTCCCTCCCTTCCCCTACCCCTTCCCTCCTTCCCCCACACTCTCCCTCCCTTCCCCCACCCCTTCCCTCCTTCCCCCATACTCTCCCTCCCTCCTTCCCCACCCCTTCCCTCCTTCCCCCACACTCTCCCTCCCTTCCCCCACCCCTTCCCTCCTTCCCCCATACTCTCCCTCCCTCCTTCCCCCACCCCTTCCCTCCTTCCCCCACACTCTCCCTCCCTTCCCCCACCCCTTCCCTCCTTCCCCCATACTCTCCCTCCCTCCTTCCCCCACCCCTTCCCTCCTTCCCCCACTCTCTCCCTCCCTTCCCCCCACCCCTTCCCTCCTTCCCCCACACTCTCCCTCCCTTCCCCATCCCTTCCCTCCTTCCCCCACTCTCTCCCTCCCTTCCCCCACCCCTTCCCTCCCTTCCCCCACCCCTTCCCTCCTTCCCGAAGACCAACAGCAATAGCGCCAAGATCCTCGGCACCGGCGGCAGGACCAGCAGCAGCGCCCCCCTCCCCCCCCCCCCCCACCTTCGTCTGCCTGAAAATTTCACTTTCCCCAAGGGCGTCCTCTTGCGACATCCTACACACATACACTCTCTCCATCCGTTATGCCGGATAGCGTCATGATAGAGGGGGGATGGAGGGGGAGGGGAAGGGGGAGGGGGAGGGGAGGGGAGGGAGGGGGGAGGGGGAGGGGAGGGAGAAGGAGGAGGAGGAGGAGGAGGAGGAGGAGGAGGAGGAGGAGGAGGAGGAGGAGGAGGAGGAGGGGAGGAGGAGGAGGGGTGGGGGAGGAGGATGGGTAGGGAGAGGGGAGGGGGAGGAGGAGGGGTGGGGGAGGGGAGGGGGAGTGGAGGGGGAGGAGGAGGAGGGGAAGGAGAAGGGGGGACAGATAAAGGAGGGGGAGGAGGAGGGGAGGAGGGGAGGGAGGGAGATGAGGAGGAGGAGGAGGAGGAGGAGGAGGAGGAGGAGGAGGAGGAGGAGGAGGAGGAGGAGGGGGCGAAAGGAGAAAGGGGAACAGGTAAAGGAGGGGAAGGAGGAGGGAAAGGAGGAGGGGAAGAGGGGAAGGAGGGAACTGAGGTTGGGATGTATGGGGAATGGGAAAGGAAGGGAGTGGAGGGAGGGAAGGGAGAAGGGGGATAGGGAAGGGAATGGGGTGTAAGGGTAAAGTTAAAGGGGGGCGAAGGAGATGAAGTTGGGGAAGGGGAGGGTAGGAGAAGGGATGAAGGACGAAGGGGAAGAGATGTGGGGAGGAGTGGGAAGGGGAAGGAAAGAGGAGGGGAAGGAGAGGGAAGGAGTTTTATACAGGATGCGTAGGAGGCTCGAGGGTAAGATTTCTTGGCAAGGGGCAAGGAGAGGCACGGAAACTGGTGTGGAGAAGGAGAAATTAAAAAAGAAGAAAAAGAAGAAGAAGAACGTGTAAGGGGGAAGCGGAAGACGAAAAATAGGAGGAGGAGGAGGAGGAGGAGGAGGAGGAGGAGGAGGAGGAGGTGGAGGAGGAGGAGGTGGAGGAGGTGGAGGAGAAGGAGGAGAGGGAGAAGAAGAACAAGAAGAAGAACAAGAACAAGAAGAACAAGAAGAAGAACAAGAACAAGAAGAACAAGAACAAGGAGAAAGAGAAACAAAAAACAAGAAGAAAATAAGGAAGACGACCCCCCAACCCACATTTTCCAAACCCATCTCTCCCTCTCCATAAGTGATCCTTCCCCTCCCAAAACCCTTAACAGCATGCAAGGTCTTTAAAGCGTGAAAAGCGATGGTCAGTGGAGCGGCCGAGGGAAGGGACCCGAGGGGAATATTAGGGTGTCAGGGCTAAGGGCTAAGGGCTAAGGGTTAAGGGGCTAGGGCAGGAGGGATAACTGCTGGTGTGTGTGAAAGGGCTTAGGGAAGAGTGAAGGGAGGAGAGTGAAAGTGACAAACGCACTAACGACGAAGGATAAAGATGGTCATTAGGGTGAAGAAGGTAGAGGAATAATCAAAATAATAATAATAATAAATAAATAAATAAACAAAACAGGAAAGGAGATCTCATTCTAAATATAACTCTAAAAACAAAAACCACGAAACAAACACCGTAAACACAAACATAAAAGGAGATAAACCCAACAACTGAAGAAAAAAACAAAAACAAATAAAAAAAACACACACACAGAAATCCTACAACAACGACGTAAACTCCTCTCACCCCCCCTCCCCCCCCCCCCCCCCACCAAAGAAAAAAAAAACGTGGGAAACCTCCGAAAGGCAAAAGCGAAAGGAGAGAACTGAAATAAAAGAGACAAAATGAAGAGGAGGAGGAGGAGGAAGAAAGGGAGAGAAAATTCCTAAGATTTCTGAGATTACTAGACGGGGCTGTGATTTATGCCGAGGTTTTATTACGGTAACTGGAATACCGCAAGGAGGGGGGAGGGAGAGAAGGGGGGGATGGGAGGGAAGATAAACAGGGGGTGGAGGCGGAGGAGAGAATGAGGGGGGGATGGGAGGGAGGATAAAGAGGGGGTGGAGGCGGAGGATAGAATGGAGGGGGAGGGATGGGAGGGAGGAAAAGAGGGGGTGGAGGAGGAGGAGGAATGGGAGAGAGGAAAAAATGGGGATGGAGGGGGACGGGGGGGGGGGGGTAGTAGAAGGATATGCATGAGGGGGGAATCACCATGGGTAGGAAAGGGGGGTAAGGGGCGAGTAACGGAGGGGGGGAGGAGTCATAGAGATGATCCGCGGATTAGATGACGAGAGAAAAAGAAAGAATGTTGGTCAGAATAAAGAGAAAGAGGGAGCATGAGAGAGCAAGAGAGAGAAAGAAAGAGAGAGAGAGAGAGAAAGAGAGAGAGAGAGAGAGAGAGAGAGAGAGAGAGAGAGAGAGAGAGAGAGAGAGAGAGAGAGAGAGAGAGAGAGAGAGAGAGAGAGAGAGAGAGAGACCGAGGAAGGGCAGCTAAACTAGATTGCCTTCACGACGTCAACTGAAGAAACAAACACACGACGGAATTCGAGAGAGAAAAAGATTTCCGTGTCCGTAACTAGGAATAATCTCGTATCCTCAAAGATCCAGATTCATCGTATTTATAAATATATATAACAAAAAACCAATTGCAAAGTCAACATAATAATAAAATTTAAATCGTGCGTCTTCGCGTAAAGTTACATCGGGGCGCTTAACCATACGTACGTTCGCGTGTGCGTGTCCGCGTACGTGTCTGTGTCTCCGTTCACGTTCTTATCCGCATCCGCTTCATATCCGCGTCTGTCTGTACGTGAGTGTATGCGTCCCCGAGGTGTGTGTGCGTAACCATGTGCGTTTCTCCGTCCGAATCCGCGCTCCCGACGTCGCGGCGGGCGCTGGCGTGTGCGCGGGCCGGCGGCAGCGGCGGCGCCACCTACGGAGCGACTCGACCAGCGTTGTAATGCCATAACGCCTTTCACCGCCGGATTAGCATGGGTCCCGCGCGCCCGTGTATTCATTACGCCCATATTCGCAGCCTTATCACGTCCGCCGATTCATCACTCCCATGATAATAAACGGCCTTATACAAGCCTCCCGCAAGTACGGTCTTCTCGTGCTCCGCTTGGTGCTAGGTGCTGTGTTAGGTGGTGTGTGTGTGTGTGTGTGTGTGTGTGTGTGTGTGTGTGTGTGTGTGTGTGTGTGTGTGTGTGTGTGTGTGTGTGTGTGTGTGTGTGTGTGTGTGTGTCCGTGTGTGTGGCCGTTTGTGTCTGTTTGTGTTTGCGTCTGTCTGTGTCTGTCTGTGTGCGTGTGTATGTGTTTATGTGCGTGCGTGTCCATTGTGTTATGTGATGCTTATAAGTAGTGACTGTGATCACTGTCATTATTCTTTGTTATTCGCTGTTTAGTTGTTCTATGCTTTCCACCGCGTATCATTGGAGAACGTGTCCCCCTATGTAACTGGCGGTGCTGTGATAAAGACGCACAAGTGTCTTTTCTTGTGATGTGCGTTTTGATGTCTACCTTTTGCCCTTTTAGAGCAAACCCCACAATATCATCATAACAACATAACTGTAATAGCTATTAACAGCATCAATGACAACACACATTACGATAGCAATAACAATAACAACAATACTAAAATTACAACATTATTGCTACTATATACGTAATATGATGTTATCAACTAATTCTTTAAAAAATATCCATTACTTAGTTGCCATAACAAGCAAGTTTCATCTTAAAAACAATAACACAATCCATAATGATTATGAATTAATTAACCATTCATTCATAACCATTAAGTCATTACCTTTTTAGACTATAACATAAAACAGCAGAAGTGTCACATCGAAACCAATATTAATCAAGAAAAAGTTCCACGTAAATTATATGATAATAGTATTGCTTAATATGGTAGGAAGACAACTGTGAACTAAATACATGAGTGCCTTAAAATTAACTTTTACTTATATTACTACTTCTATTTGTAATACAAGTACTTTACGGTTTACTAATATTACTGGAAAACACGTTGCATAATAATGTTCATAATGTTAATATTAATAATAATAATAAAAATGGCGATTATAATGATGCTGATGATGAGGATGACGATGAGAATGAGGATGATAATGAAGATGATGATGATGACGATGATGATGATGAAGATGATGATGATGATACTGTAACAACAAAAACAATAATCATAATAATAATAATAATAATAATAATAATAATAATGATAATAATAATAACAACTACAATAATAATAAAAAATAATGATGATGATGATGATGATGATGATGATGATGATTATGATTATGATTATGATGATGATGATGATGATGATGATGATGATGATGATGATGATGATGATGATGATGATGATGATGATAATAATAATAACAATAATAACAATAACAATAATAATATTGTCAATATTAATAACATTAATAATAATGACAATAACAATAATAACAATAATAATAATAATAATAATAATAATAATAATAATAATAATGATGATAATAATAACAACAACAACTATTCTTTACAATAACAAAAATATGAAAAATAACAAAATAATACTTATAACAAAATAATATAAATAATAATAGTAATAATTAATAATAATAATAATAATAATAATA
>NC_061845.1:6770837-6773337 GCF_019202785.1 Penaeus chinensis
TGATCCGTTTGTTTACATTCACAAACCACCAAATGACTCAAATTCTCAGGTTGCATGCAAGTGTCTTTTTCCTTCAAATGAAAATAACTAGACAAAAATAAACAAAGGTGGCTTATACACATTAAGAAGCAAAACTCGGAAGAGCATCCTTGCTAAGATCAAACAATGCCAAGGCGATCTTGGTGAACCGAATGGTACGCAACAAAGAAAATGGTGTGTGTGAGTGTGTGTGTGTGTGTATTATGTGTATGTATATGTGTATATATATAACATTTATGTATATATGTATATATGTATATATGTATATATGTATATATGTATATATGTTTATATGTATATATGTATATATGTATATGTATATGTATATGTATATGTATATGTATATGTATACGTATATGTATATTTATGTTTATATGTACATATATATACACACACACACACACACACACACACACACACACACACACAGACATATATATATATATATATATATATATATATATAAAGTCCATCAAGCAATAAATAACCTTCTTCTCTTCCAGCTACGCGTCGCCTCCCCCCCCTCCCTTCCTTCCTCCCAGCGGCCAGCGAGGCAGCGACGCCCCAGACGCCCCAGGCGCCGAAGAGGAACAGTCGGGTACTCACCTCAGAGGCATCGGAGAGCGAGGCGGCTGACGACGAGATGACGGAGGAGACGACGGAGGCGGGGGCGGTGGAGGGCGCGGGCGTGGAGGCGGCCGTGCGGGAGGTGGAGGCCGCCTCCGGGGAGCAAGGGCCGCGCGCCAGCACTCGGGGCGCCGACACGGCCACGGCGCCGCCCACGCTGCTGCTGATGCCCGCGCCGCTCGTGCCCGCATTGGGCGCACCTGCAACAGGGGAGCGGGCGTGAGACCGACGGAACGGATTGCAGTAAAGGCAAAAGCTCCTTGCCCAGCCCGAGGCGCGGATGCAAGAAAAAGGGCTGAGGGCCCCTTTACGGCCAAGACGGGGGTGAGGGGCGGTCTGCAGCCCCTTTAAGAAATGAGGAATAGCAGCAGCGAGCCGCAGCCCCTTTAAAAGCACCGCGATGAGGATGCGGCGTCCCTGTCGTCAGGTAACTTGTGAATCTCAATTCTTGGCTCTCGAGTTTACCAACTTCATTTGTATTAGGCCTGAGTGGGATGAATATTTACGTGTTAACTGCCTCAAGCAAAACATTACTAGGGCTTGCATGGCGGCTATATTACATTTGAATGCACTGCTAAATATTGAAGTAAATACAAAACACCAGCAAATCCATCTTCTATGCGTTTGCACAAACAAGCAGGAACAAGGAAACTAAAAGAAACTGAACGCATCACATAAAAACGAAGAAATACTGGGACAAGACTTCCTATCAAGAAAGTTCTCCCGACCTTGCCTTAAAAAGATGACGCTCAGAGCAAAACTTCCCCGAATAGACTTGCAAGCTTCCTTATCTCCTTACGCAAGAAATACATTAGGACAGAAAACATATAGGCCTACAACTAAGTGCTCTTTTGCCTTACCGGGATGAGTAGGCTTCATGGCCACGCCGGGGTCGGAGTGGGGCCAGGCGGGAGGATGGTGCGGGTGGGGGGGTCCGGAGCCCGAAGCGTCCCCAGGGGAGCCGCTGCCCGACAGGAACTGGAGCACCTGCCGACGCTGCGACTGAAGGACGTGGTAGAAGGTCGGGTTTTCCAGCCTCGTCTGCACCTGTGTAAGGAGGGTCGCGGATTAGCTGGGAGCGCTGGCTGTTGAGATCAAAATCGCTTACAGTGTCAGAATTGTAATGTGTTGTTAGTTAGGTCGTTTTATGCGGAGGATTTCCAAAGAAAAACACAGTTATCATATTGTGTTATGAAAGGGTTTTATTAATCATTAATACATTTTATTTCTCTTTACAAAAAAAAATGAAAAAGGGAGGCCACCAAAATTGGATTTGATTGGCTCTGACGGGTGACAAAGCACTTAAAAGAGTCGTGTTGGAAAAAGAAGGAAAAAAAAGAAGAAATATATGTGCTGAGGCATTAAATTTTCGAAGCTGTCAGCCTCATATGTTGCTACGGCGACGTGACAACTTGGCTTGGGAAGGGGGGGGGGAAGGAGAGGGGGGAGAGGGAAAGGAGTGGGGGGAAGTGGAAGGGGAGGGAGGAAGTGGAAGGGGAGGGGGAAAGTGGAAGGGAGAGGGAAGGGGGGAGGTGGTGTTAGGGGGGAAGGGGAACGGAGGGGGAAGGGGACGGGGGAGGAGGCGGAAAGGTGGAAGGAGGGAGGGAGAGGGAAGGAGAAGAGGAGGGAAGGTGGAAGGTGGAATGTGAGGAGGAGAAGGGATGGTGGAGGGAGGGGAAAGGTGGTGGGAAGGAGGAAAGTGAGAGAGGGAGGAAAGGGGAGGGAAGGAGGAAGAGGAGAGAAGGTGGGAGGAGGGAAAGAGGAGAAGCGGAGTGTGGAAAAAGGAGGTAGGGAGGTGGGTACTGGGACGAGCATAAGGGTACTGATAATGATG
>NC_061845.1:6778337-6785837 GCF_019202785.1 Penaeus chinensis
GATAGGGGGGGGGGAGTAGGGATGGTAGGGGAGATGTAGGGTGATAGGCCAAGAGGGTAAGGGAGTTTCAAGTAACCTGTAAGCAACTTTTGGAATATTTTCTCCCCCATCCTCCCTCCCTCCCTCCCCCTCCTTAACCCCTTCCGCTGATAACTAATAAGGCTCCCCTCCCCCCCTTCCCTGTTATCCCATACCCCCTACACTATACTGTCCCAGTGTCCCGTAGGACCTTTCTTCATTCAGAAATTTCTATGGCCACTCTTCCATCCACTTATGCTTGAGACGTGTACATGCACACGTAAACACACTTTCACACAGACGACGACGATGATGACAAAACATACAAAAAAAAAAAAAAAAAAAAAAAACACTCTCCATTCCATTACCAACCTACCACACCCTAATATGTTTACGCTTAACGTAACCAACATGGATTTACGTTCGGCTCCACATGTGCTCCCCATTCCTTGAATTGGCGGGGAAATGCGTTTTTCTTATTAATGCAATTGATATCGATACTCTTACTATTGTTATTGATGTTATGATTATTAAATTGTTACTTAAACCTTGGTAACATTTAAGACAATGAAATAATACAAAAGACCCTTTCCAAAAGTCGAGGAAAAGCGTAAACAGGTGAGACAGGTGGGACTAATAACTAACTCCTTGGTGATTAAGCACTTGTAAAGCCATCTATGTGTAAACGTAATCAATAAACTTATATTACAGTGGGCGTGTCATGTATTCATACCATCCGTGCCGACTGGGTTAACCAACCGTTTTTTTTTTTTTTTTTAACCAAAAGACAAAGGCCTACTAGGAGCTACAATGAAGGGTACTACCATTGCTACCATCGATTCTCCCTTTCCTAACCTTGACTACCATATCCACCGTTACCATAGGGGCTTCCATTACGAATTCCCTTTAGTTCATAACCATTACTACATCATTATGCTGTTACTAACTAACCTTGCCCTACCATAACCCAATACAATCACTGCCGCCTATTATATTGCCAAGTAGCCTTGTCATACCATAACCACTGCAACCATTCTCAACTATTCTACTTTGCCCTACCTGAACCATTGATAACGATGCCCACTAACTCGGCCGAACCATTACTAACCATTACCAACTTTGAAATTGCGATAATTCCCGCCCTAACATGACCGCGACCAATCTGACAGAGCCACAGCCTGACCCAATCTGACAGAGCCACAGCCTGACCCAATCTGACAGAGCCACAGCCTGACCCAATCTGACAGAGCCACAGCCTGACCCAATCTGACAGAGCCACAGCCTGACCCAATCTGACAGAGCCACAGCCTGACCCAATCTGACAGAGCCACAGCCTGACCCAATCTGACAGAGCCACAGCCTGACCCAATCTGACAGAGCCACAGCCTGACCCAATCTGACAGAGCCACAGCCTGACCCAATCTGACAGAGCCACAGCCTGACCCAATCTGACAGAGCCACAGTCTGACCCCTATTCAGAGCCACAGCCTGACCCAATCTGACAGAGCCACAGCCTGACCCAATCTGACAGAGCCACAGCCTGACCCAATCTGACAGAGCCACAGCCTGACCCAATCTGACAGAGCCACAGCCTGACCCAATCTGACAGAGCCACAGCCTGACCCAATCTGACAGAGCCACAGCCTGACCCAATCTGACAGAGCCACAGTCTGACCCAATCTGACATAGCCACAGCCTGACCCAATCTGACAGAGCCACAGTCTGACCCAATCTGACAGAGCCACAGCCTGACCCAATCTGACAGAGCCACAGCCTGACCCAATCTGACAGAGCCACAGCCTGACCCAATCTGACAGAGCCACAGTCTGACCCAATCTGACTTAGCCACAGCCTGACCCAATCTGACAGAGCCACAGCCTGACCCAATCTGACAGAGCCACAGCCTGACCCAATCTGACAGAGCCACAGCCTGACCCAATCTGACAGAGCCACAGCCTGACCCAATCTGACAGAGCCACAGCCTGACCCAATCTGACAGAGCCACAGCCTGACCCAATCTGACAGAGCCACAGCCTGACCCAATCTGACAGAGCCACAGCCTGACCCAATCTGACAGAGCCACAGCCTGACCCAATCTGACAGAGCCACAGCCTGACCCAATCTGACAGAGCCACAGCTGACCCAATCTGACAGAGCCACAGCCTGACCCAATCTGACAGAGCCACAGCCTGACCCAATCTGACAGAGCCACAGTCCTGACCCAATCTGACTTGAGCCACAGCCTGACCCAAACTGACAGAGCCACAGCCTGACCAATCTGACAGAGCCACAGCCTGACCCAATCTGACAGAGCCACAGCCTGACCCAATCTGACAGAGCCACAGCCTGACCCAATCTGACAGAGCCACAGCCTGACCCAATCTGACAGAGCCACAGTCTGACCCAATCTGACTTAGCCACAGCCCTGACCCCAAACTGACAGAGCCACAGCCTGACCCAATCTGACAGAGCCACAGCCTGACCCAATCTGACAGAGCACACAGCCTGACCCAATCTGACAGAGCCACAGCCTGACCCAATCTGACAGAGCCACAGCCTGACCCAATCTGACAGAGCCACAGCCTGACCCAATCTGACAGAGCCACAGCCTGACCAATCTGACATAGCACAGCCTGACCCAAACTGACAGAGCCACAGCCTGACCCAATCTGACAGAGCCACAGCCTGACCCAATCTGACAGAGCCACAGTCTGACCCAATCTGACTTAGCCACAGCCTGACCCAAACTGACAGAGCCACAGCCTGACCCAATCTGACAGAGCCACAGCCTGACCCAATCTGACAGAGCCACAGCCTGACCCAATCTGACAGAGCCACAGCCTGACCCAATCTGACAGAGGCCACAGCCTGACCCCAATCTGACAGAGCCACAGCCTGACCCATCTGACTTAGCCACAGCCTGACCCAAACTGACAGAGCCACAGCCTGACCCAATCTGACAGAGCCACAGCCTGACCCAATCTGACAGAGCCACAGTCTGACCCAATCTGACAGAGCCACAGCCTGACCCAACTGACAGAGCCACAGCCTGACCCAATCTGACAGAGCCACAGCCTGACCCAATCTGACAGAGCCACAGCCTGACCCAATCTGACAGAGCCACAGCCTGACCCAATCTGACAGAGCCACAGCCTGACCCAATCTGACAGAGCACAGCCTGACCCAATCTGACAGAGCCACAGCCTGACCCAATCTGACAGAGCCACAGTCTGACCCAATCTGACTGAGCCACAGCCTGACCCAAACTGACAGAGCCACAGCCTGACCCAATCTGACAGAGCCACAGCCTGACCCAATCTGACAGAGCCACAGCCTGACCCAATCTGACAGAGCCACAGCCTGACCCAATCTGACAGAGCCACAGCCTGACCCAATCTGACAGAGCCACAGCCTGACCCAATCTGACAGAGCCACAGCCTGACCCAATCTGACAGAGCCACAGCCTGACCCAATCTGACAGAGCCACAGCCTGACCCATCTGACAGAGCCACAGCCTGACCCAATCTGACAGAGCCACAGCCTGACCCAATCTGACAGAGCCACAGCCTGACCCCAATCTGACAGAGCCACAGTCTGACCCAATCTGACTTAGCCACAGCCTGACCCAAACTGACAGAGCCACAGCCTGACCCAATCTGACAGAGCCACAGCCTGACCCAATCTGACAGAGCCACAGCCTGACCCAATCTGACAGAGCCACAGTCTGACCCAATCTGACTTAGCCACAGCCTGACCCAAACTGACAGAGCCACAGCCTGACCCAATCTGACAGAGCCACAGCCTGACCCAATCTGACAGAGCCACAGCCTGACCCAATCTGACAGAGCCACAGCCTGACCCAATCTGACAGAGCCACAGCCTGACCCAATCTGACAGAGCCACAGCCTGACCCAATCTGACAGAGCCACAGCCTGACCCAATCTGACAGAGCCACAGTCTGACCCAATCTGACTTAGCCACAGCCTGACCCAAACTGACAGAGCCACAGCCTGACCCAATCTGACAGAGCCACAGCTGACCCAATCTGACAGAAGCCACGCCTGACCAATCTGACAGAGCCACAGCCTGACCCAATCTGACAGGGCCCACAGCCTGACCCCCCATATTTAAAGACACTTGCAAGACCCTCATCGGGGAGCCGGCCTGCCATCTCGCGCCCAACACAGAGACGGAGAGACAGAGGCCCTTCGCGCCCGAACCCCTGACGATGAGAGACCCGACCTAGCCCATCGGGAACGACTTTACTCGACCCGGTTCGCACAACACATCATAAGACTTCCCGGTAGAACGCGCAATTTGGTAGACGGGAGAGAAGGGTCGAGAACAGACAAGGGTGAATAACAGGGAGAAGAGAAGACGAAATAGATAATAACTAGATAATGGAGATGATTTTTTTTTTTTTTTTTTTAATTTGGTTATGATGATTTGGATGAAAGGTAAGAAGTAGCTATAATAGATATACAATTCGGATAATTTGAAGCACAAGAGTTGCAAATGAGACAGCTAACCTAATTACATACGGATAAGAGATGAAGCTCAACAAACAGAACAGAACAGATAGATTAGTTAACTAGACCATTTAATAACAAAAATCACAGCCAAACAACTGCATATCACCATAATCAACGAAGAAACCAGTAATGAAACAAACCTGAAAAAATACTCAAAACAACAAAATAAATAAAATAAATAAATGTATAAACAAGTAAACAAACAAATTAAAAAAAATAATACCCCATACCTCAAAAAAAAAAAAAAAAAAAAAAAAAACAGCTACGGATTCTCGACCTAAAAAAAACAGCGCCAGGGACTGCAACAGAAAACGGTTACTTGATCGCACGGCTGCACGGAGGGTTCTGAGAGGCCGGAGCGAGGTCAAAGAGGATGGTGTGTGGGCAGGTCAGGGGAGAGGGAGGGGAGAGAGTAGAGAGAGAGAGAGAGAGAATGAAGAGAGATGAGAGAGAGAGAGAGAGTAGAGAGAGAGAGAGGAGAGAGAGAGACAGAGAGAGACACACACACAGAAGAACACAGCAAAGAGGAGAAGAGTAGAGAGAGCGAGAGACAGAAGAGAGAGAGAGAGAGAGGAGAGAGAGAGAGAGAGAGAGAAGAGGGGGGGGGGGGCGCTGGATGGGAAGGGGAGAGGGGAGATAGATGAGAGAGGTGGGTGTGGATTATAGGAGGAAGGGAGGAAGGAGGGGAAAGAAGGAGAAGGAGAAGGGGAAGGAAAAAGGGAGAGGAGAGGAGGAGGAGCGGGGAAGGAAGAGGGAGAGGGAGAAGGAGAGTGAGGGGAAAGAGGGAGGACGGGAGGGAGGGAGGTAGGGAGAGGAGAAAGAGGAGAGAGAGAGAGAGATGATGAGAGGAGAGAGAGAGAGAGAGAGGAGAGAGAGAGAGAGAGAGATGAGAGAGGAGGGAATAGAAGAGGAAGAAAAGATAAGAAAAGAGAGAGAGAGAGAGAGAGAGAGAGAGAGAGAGAGAGAGAGAGAGCAGTGGGCACGGGACCGGGGGCAACATCCACCGGCAAGAGCGACGATGGGTAGAGGAGAGAGAAGGGGGATGGAGAGGAGAGGAGGGAAAAGGGACATGAGAGGAGAGAGAAAGGAGATGCAGAGTAGAGCAGGAAAAACGGAGATGAGGGGGAGAGGAGAGGAGAGAAAGAAAGGAAATGAAAAGAGCATGAAAAAAAAGGGAGACGAAGGAGAGAAGAGAAGAACGGAGAGAGGACGGACAAAGGGCGACAGAGAGGAGAAGACGGAGCAGGGAAATAGAGAACCACCCATACAATATCCGAGAGCAACCTAACCCACAGAAGACTCGTCTGGGCGTCGTTTGGGCCTCGCATACCCAGTGGCAGTGGCTGAGGGGACGAGGAGGCGTTCAGGGAGCATCTTAAATGTCTCCCTGGCGCCCTCGTATCACATGTTCCTATACACTGCCACGTATCAACATCCTCCCCCATCCCCCCTTCCCCTTCCCCCCAACCATACACGCACAGAGATGCCTAATTTTCTCCTTTTTTTTTCTTTTCTTTTTCCCTTCCCTCTTTCTCTTCTATTGTTCCTTCTCTCCTCATTTTATGGAGGAGGGATAGGAGGGATAAGAGGGAAGGAGGGAAGGAATGGAGGAGAGATAGAAGGGATAGGAGGGAAGAAAGGAAGGAGGGAAGGAGTAGAGGAGAGATAGGAGAACTGGAGGGAAGAAAGGAAGGAGGTAAGTAGAGAAGAGAAGAAAGAGGGAAGAGAAGAAGTGGGAAAGGAGGGAAGGAAGGAGGAAGGGACGGAATGAAGAGGGGGCAGAGCGAAGAACGGAAGATGAGAAGTGATAGGAGGGAAGGAGAGGAGAGGGGAAGGCAAGAGCAAGGAAGAGGAAGAAAGAGGGAAAGAGAGAGACAGACACCTAAGATAAAAAAAAAAGACAATTACAAAAATAGAACGAACGAGAAAGACTAGCAAAAGGACACCCCACAATTCAAACTCGCCAAAACAGACAAAACAATCGCAACAGATTTTGAGAAAAAAAAAACAAGAAAAAAAAAACCATTATAACTGCTTCCAACAAATCATAACGGCCCTTTCTACAAGTCTTTAATCATATACCAAGCACTCCGGATGTTCAGCCTTGTGTTATAAATTTCCAAGGAGCTGCCAGAGAACAGGGGACAAAAATTTAGGGGGGGGGGGAAGGGGGGGGGGGGGGCGGGAGGGAGTGAGGGGGGTGGGGAAAGAGGATGGGGGAGAGGGCGGGGAGAGTTTAGGAGAGGAGTGGAGAGGAGGGAGGGAGAGAGGTGAGGGGGGAGAGAGAACGAGTGAGAGGGAGAGGGGGAGAGAGAGAGGGGGAGAGAGAGAGAGAGAGAAGATGAGAGATGAGGAGAGAGAGGAGAGAGAAGACAGCGAGGGAGAGAGGAAAAGAGAGAGGGGATGAGAGAGAGAGGGGAGAGAGGAGAGAAAACGGAGAGAGATGAGGAGAGGGAGAGAAGAGAGAGAGGAGAAAGAAGGGGCAGAGAGAGACAGAAGGGAAAAGAGACAGAGAGAACACACACACACACACAGAGAGAGAGAGAGGCGAGAGAGAGAGAGATGAGAGAGGTGAGAGAGAGAGAGACAGAGAGAAAGAAGAGAGAAGAACAGGAGAGAGAGAGAGATGAGAGAGAGAGATGAGAATGAAGAGGATGAGAGAGAGAGAGAGCGAGAGCGAGAGCGAGAGAGGAGAGAGAGAGGGAGAGAGGGGAGAGAGAGAGAAGATGTGAGAGAGAGAGAGAAACAGAGAGAGGGAGAGAGGAGAGGAGAGAAGAGAGCTGAGAGCGAGAGGGGAGCGAGAGAGAGAGAAGAAGAGGGGAGAGGGGGAGAGAGATGGAAGGGGAGAGATGAGAGGGGAGGACGAGAGAGAGAGGGTGAGAGAGAGAGCGAGATGAGAGAACGTCGAGGGGCAGAGCGAGAGCGAAGCGAGAGCGCGGAGAAGCGAGGC
>NC_061845.1:6795837-6805837 GCF_019202785.1 Penaeus chinensis
AGTTGGAATTAGTTTTTGTTTGTTTGTTTGTTTGATTGACTCGGTGGCTAAAGTGTGATGACGAAGACGACGGTGAAGGAGGAGGGCGAGGAGGAAAAAGATGAGGAGGACGTCGAAGACGAGGAGGAGGAGGAGGAGGAGGAGGAGGAAAAGGACAAGAAGGAGGAGGAGGAGGAGGAGGAGGAGGAGGAGGAAAAGGACAAGAAGGAGGAGGAGGAGGAGGA
Organism: Penaeus chinensis; assembly: GCF_019202785.1. Taxonomy (NCBI): domain Eukaryota; kingdom Metazoa; phylum Arthropoda; class Malacostraca; order Decapoda; family Penaeidae; genus Penaeus; species Penaeus chinensis. The sequence continues at coordinate 6,796,062 of NC_061845.1, forward strand.
GGAGGAGGAGGAGGAGGAGGAGGAAGAAGAAGAAGAAAAAGAAGAAGAAGAAGAAGAAAAAGAAGAAGAAGAAGAAGATGATGATGAGGATGATGAGAAGGAGTAGGAGGAGGAGGAGGAGAAGGAGGAAGAAGAAGAAGAGGAGGAGGAGGAGGAGGAGGAAAAGAAAAAGAAGGAGAAGGAGAAAGAAAAAGAGAAGAACAAAAGAACAAGAAGCATAATAATAATAATAATAATAAAGATGATGGTGCTGAAGAAAAAGAAGAACAAGAATAAAACGAAATATGGGAGGAGAAAGGATTAGACCAACATCCCCTGCAACGATAGTGAGGAAGAGGGACCCCTCCGCCACTAACGCCCAGCCTTCTCCTCTTCCACCCAACCTCAACCTCTTCTTCCACTGCTGCTTCCTCCTCCACCACCACACTCTCCCCCGCTACCTTTATCTCCACTTCAGCCTGCTCTGTCATCCATGCATTCGTCACCTCCTCCTCCCCTCCTCCTCCTCCTCCTCCTCCTCCTCCTCCTCCTCCTCCTCCTCCTCCTCCTCCTCCTCCTCCTCCTCCTCCTCCTCCTCTCCACCACCTTCTTCTCCGACAACCGTACCTCCACCATCGCCCCTTCTATGACCCTTACCTCCACCACCTCCTCCTCCACTATCCATATTCCACCATACCCCTCTTTTCCAGCTCCGCCACATCCTCCTCCACCACCCACACCTCCACCACCACCTTCTCCACCAACCCTTCTTTTCTACCTCCACCCATACCTCCACCACCCCCTCTTTTCCACCTCCACCCATACCTCCACCACCCCCTCTTTTCCACCTCCGCCACCTCCTTCTCCACCACCCATACCTCCTCCACCCCCTCTTTTCCACCTCCACCCACACCTCCACCACCACCCTCTCTTTTCCACCTCCACCACCTCCTTCTCCACCTCCACCACCCCCTCTTTTCCACCTCCACCCATACCTCCGCCTCCTCTTTTCCACCTCCACCCCCTCTTCTCCACCTCCGCCCCTCCCCCTCCGCCGCCACTTATCCCGTTGCCAATACACAAACGCCCCTAAACATCAGCCTCGTCTTCACGCATTCCTCTCGCGACGTGCCAGAAACTCCACAAGCCCCATTGCCTCCCAAAGCAAGCCTGGCTCGCTCCGGTTCTCAAGTTGTGCGTGTCAACTGGCTTGAATAATAATATCAAATGGCTAGTGGAATAATAGCAAATGGCTTCTAGAAGAAGTATCAAATGGCTAGTATAACAATGGAAAATGACTCGTAGCAGAACATCTTCTGGTTTCTAGAATAGCATCAAATGACTAGTGGAAAGTAGCAAATGGCTCGTACAATAATAGCGAATGACTCACAGCAGTACATATTAGGGTTTCTATTACAGTATTAAATCAAATCATCAAATGGCTAGATATATGATTTGGACCAATAAATAATCCAGGATTTATGGGAACACTATTTCAAACAGTTTTTAATAAGCCTTCGCAGCCAAGACGCTTTGGTTCCTTAAGCTAATATTTGCTACCGGAGTTCTCGGATAAACACCTGAGTCCTATAAACGTGAGCCATGTGTCGATAAGGTCGTACTTTAGGTTTTTTCCATAGGCCCAGGGCCCTTTACCGAACCGTGAATAAATGAGATGCCGCGCTGCCATTCTGCATTTGCTTTAGCGCGTCCTTCAAGAGAAAGCATCCTTACGGAGGCGCAAGGAGGCGAGACGCATTGCCGAAGGAGTGCCAGTGTGGTCTCCGGGTACTCACGCGGGAGGAGGAAGGCCAAGGACACGCCCATCCATGCTGCTGGCCCCGCCCCCGCCCTCCCACGGGCCCGTCACCTCTATCTTGACTTGAGGCGTCGGCGTGGAGGGCTGTGACAGCGACTGCGAGTGCGAGGGCAGTTGCAGCGACGAGGGCGCCATCTCGGAGGAGGAGCGCCTCGAGGGCGGGCACGACAGGGGCGTGGACGGGCGCGAGTGGATGGGCGGCGTGGCGGCCGCGGACGGCGACGTGTGCGGTGACGTAAAGGGCGACACCTGCGGCGACACGTGAGGTGAGCCTTGGCGGGACACGTGCGGAGACACCTGCTGGGATACGTGCGGGGACACCTGTTGAGATACGTGCGGGGACACCTGCTGGGACACGTGCGGAGACACATGGGGGGACACCTGTTGCGGGATGGAGAGATGCGACTCGCTAGTGGGCGAGAGGAAATTCTCGCCGCCGATTTCCATCTGGCCGCCCCTGCGCCCACACTCGTAGCCGCCCACGCTCTGCCCGGCTGCGCCAGACTCATACTGCTGCTGCTGGTGATGCTGCAGCACAGCCTGCAGGAGCTCGTGCTTCTCCACTTGTTGCTGCTGTTGCTGGACCTGCTGTTGCTGCTGCTGCTGCTGCTGCTGCGGCGGCGGTGGCGGCGGCGGCGGCATGTGAGAGTGCTGTGCATGCAGATTGTGCTGCATGCCCAAGTGGTGGTGGTGGGCGGGCGGGCGCTGGGCGTGGGCGCCGCCCGGGTAGGCAGGCGGCGGCGGGGGCGGCGGCGGCATAGCGTGGTGGCGGGACGACGCGTCGCCGCCGTTCATGGTCTCCATGCGCGAGATCACTTCCTCGAACTCGTCCAGCTGACGGCGCGTGTCCTGGTCGAGGGGCGGCGGCGGCGGCATCATGGCCCTCGGGTGTTGGGCAGCGCGGGCGTCGGGGCCTCGTTCCCGGGCATCGCCGCTGCCGTGGGCCAGCTGCCCGAACTTGCGCTCGTCGAAGGACCAGGAGCGCTTGAGGGGGTTCCCTTCAGTGCGGCTTTCGGGCTCCACGTCGTCCCCCGAGTACGAGCGCGACGGCTGCGCCTCGAACACGCCGCCCAGCTGGTCAAACAGAGAGGCGTGGCACTGCGCAGGGCGCAAGGGGCGGACCACATGCGGCCCCTCCATCACAGCGCCACTCCTTGCGCACTTGCACACTCAACCATCCGTGGCACACTGGCTCCTGAACTGCACTAAAACACTGCCACGACAATCTCAACCGCAAAGCACAACCCTCATCACTTCCCCTTCAAGGCGGGTGCACCATGGCGCCCCGGTCGGTATTTTCCTGTTTCCGAGTTTCACGACGCGTGCGACTATATCCTTGGGCTTCGGAAGCGACGGCGCCCCGACGCGGGACCAGGGCGTGCAGGGCGGGCGCGGCGTGGCTCGAGTCAGGCGGAGCCGAGGCGCGGGGGGCGGCGGCGACAACTGGTGCCAGAGCAAACTGGGCGCGGCAGCCTCTCTCGGGCGCTGGGTATGACCTTCACAGAGCTGGCACCGGTGCCCACGCTGCGCATTTGTCCTAAACATTGCCAAACGACAGGTATTTTTACAGCACCGACGCCCCGCCCACCGCACCCTACCCGTATGAACGGATGCACAGGCAGGCGGAGTCCTCAGGCCATGGCTGGAGGTCCCGGCGATCGGCGAGTCGTCCTCATGAGCGCATGAATGGCGGCCGAGGCGGAGGACGAAGCGGGACAACGCTGCCCCGCCATGTGGAGAGCATCCAGAAACTTCCTCCGCCTGTGCCACCCGCTCGGCTCCCAGCCTCGTCTACATCCCAAGCAACGGGATCAACATCCGCGTTTATCGGGGTAACTCAAAAAGCCTCGATCCGCATAATGCCTTGTCCCTTGTAGTTGTCTTCCTGAAACATATGTGGCTTTGGACATGCGAGGCCGCTGCAACTGGTCTCCGTCAGTAGCCAGGCTGTCTCCAAGGGGCAGGAGAGACAAACAGCGAAGACATTTTTCACCTGTCGCTTCAAGAAAAGGGAAGAAAAAATCCCGAAAAGTGCCGCCAACTAATTGTCATTTTTCATGACTTTCCCCAACACCCCAGACAAATCGTTGTAAATACATAAGTGTTTAAGAGTGTCAGTCAGTGTGCCCTTGAAAGTCAAAAGTAAATAGGAATGTGAGGACTAGATAGAGAATGAGATAAAAGGGAGAAAGAAAATTAATATGAGAGAGAGAGAGGGAGAAGAAACCGAAAAATAGGATAACATGCCAGCCATAACATCACACAAAAACAATAATAATAATGAAAATAAAACCCCGTTTATAAAATCCCAAAATCACGAAACAGTAATATATCACGAAACAATATAATTTCAGGTTACAGATCAAAATGAACACGCATTCTTTTCCCCCATTTCTTCGTTTGTTAAAAAAACTCTTGGCGCGCCTTACTTACCCCTCCACGTGTCCCTCCATGTGTCTCTATGCTCGCAAGACACGTTACATCACCTAACAAATGTTACGTAGGTTATTATTTCACGTAAGGTCCTATGAAAGTCCTTTCTTGTGAAACCATTTCCCAGTGCAAATGTTGCAATTCGCAACATGGAATAGCGTACTACACACCGATACTTGCTTTGTGAAAATACATGAGTTGTGATGAGGACTGCTTGCATGGCACTGTAGAAAAAATGCTTGTTAACGCGCGTGCGTGCTTCTGTGCATGCATTTGCGTGCGTATGATGCGAGCGTTTGCAGGCCCGCCACTTTGCGAGACCAATGAAACTCATTAGCAGGCTCTACTTTCATAATAAGATCTTCAAATAAACACTTTCTTTACTTCCCAGGGCCGTTAGCCCCCTAATAATATACAAAGTCACGTCTACCATAAACAACTCAGAGATGGAGAGAGAAAGAGAGAGAGAGAGAGAGAGAGAGAGAGAGAGAGAGAGAGAGAGAGAGAGAGAGAGAGAGAGAGAGAGAGAGAGAGATGCACATTAAGCAAGAAACTAGAATTGATGCTGTAGCAGAGACAGCGAAAGTCGCCAATTAGCACCAGGGACCTTCCCCCCAAAACACAAGCGTAGTCAAAAAGCGACCAATCAACCTTCTTTCCCCAAATGGAAATAAACACACTCTTCAGATCAGTTCCCTGTATCGTAAATAATATAACCTACCATCCTATTTTTAATTCAATTATTTATGTCTTATTATTTGTATTTATTATTATTATTATTTCCTTTTTTCGGAAAACAAGCGCCACTTCCTCAAAGCCGGAGACAGAGCAGCTGTTTCTGTTGCCGTAATAACCTGTTATCATATCACTTCTAACGTCGTAGTTTCACTAACAAGGCCATTACCGTATTTTCTAACCAATTTAGAAGTATCAAATTTATACCGTACAATTTCGTGCACAGTTTTCTGCACGGGGAAGTTTGTTTTTTTTTCTGAATATATGCGTAATACTTGTGACAATGGAATTCTTGACGTTCGCGAAATGGTCAATTCAAGACATAAGTAATTTCATATACACTGAGTATAATACCAGAGTAAGATATACAGGAAAGACATACAACAGAATGAAAGGAAACAATAAATATAATAGCAGTAACAATAATGATGATTAGGAAGCTGATTATATTAGACGATTATAATGATGATGATGATGATGATGACGATGATAATGATGATGATGATGATGATGATGATGATGATGATGATGATGATGATGATGATGATGATGATGATGATGATGATGATGATGATGATGATGATGATAACGATGATGGCAATGATAATGATGCTAGTGATGGTGATCATTCAAAATGTGCTCATTCTGGATGAACAAACTTCCTCAGTGTCCAGTTTTCGAGATCACTGACATACAAACATAGCCACGCGCAGTCACACAACACCGCGTCTTAGACAAAAAACGCTCACACAGTCAATCATATTTTCTGTTATTTTTTCGACTTTAACACCTCATTAGACAACTTTTATAAATAAAAGCAAGAACATAATAGAAGAAAAGTAAGATTAATATAAACAACGGCATGCTATTGAGTGCCTACGTGTTGTACAGGAGAATGACCGAGGCACCTCTGGCGTGGCACTGTGCCAGGTTCATAATATTGACGCTCTTCTCGATAACAAAGATGAGATAAAGAAAATGTGTGAAAAGACAGCCAGGGTGTAAAAGGTATGGGAACAATAAACTAAAAATAATAAGAAAAATCTATAGTCATTTACCTCCCACTTCTGAGTATGTCAGGATGGGGGGGGGGGGGGGGAAGTGCCACAGATTGTTTTTGCTTTGGGTCCAGACAACCACGCTTTCTATATTTGCAAAGGTTATTTGTTTTGTTTTTTCTTTCCTCTTACTTCGTGAATTTCCAAATGTCCAGAGTTTTTGGATATTCAAAAGAAGGTTTTAATAATTGTCTCTCGTCCGTTTCTCGAGCATATGGCCATTTATCTTGTCAGCGCTTGTTTTGTTAGCGGAAAATATAATCCATATAAACAGTGTTTTTACGACCCATCTTTTCCCTTGAAAAAAAAGAAAAGAAAAAAGAAAATAGTAACAAATATAGAAAAATAAATAAATAAAAGGCAATGGTCTGACAAATAAACGCTTCGCTAGTGTTTTCATCGCAATTTTCCGATCTACTTCAGATGATTTCAGCTCCGGAAGATCTCCGTCTCGGATAATTTCAACTGAGGACGATCTCTGTCTCGGATAATTTTAACTGAGGACGATCTCTGTCTCGGATAATTTCAACTGAGGACGATCTCTGTCTCGGATAATTTCAGCTGTAGACGATCTCCGTCTCGGATAATTTCAGATCCGAACGACCTCTGTCTCGGATAATTTCAGCTGTAGACGATCTCTGTCTCGGATGATTTCAGCTACGGACGGTCCCTGTCTCGGATGATTTCAACTCCGGACGAAGCATTAATATGCAACTGTGTATCACAGGAAAACATGACATTTCCTACTATTCTAAATAATTGCAAGGACAAACTTCAGACAAATATACAGTGCCTGAAAACCAACAAAAAAGGAGAGAGGACCTTCAAAATATGAACTTTCATCACTTGACAAGGGCAGTGTCCCAGAGAAAGTGATGACTTGGCACTGACATGACATACGAAGTCAGATTTATGGAAAAGGTTAAGTCTTATCCACATAAAAGATTATTTCGTTGATGATGTTAATAATTATAATAATAATAATTATGATATTGAAGAGCAGGACTGGAGGCTATTTTTAAAGAAAGGTGTAGTAGTAGTAGTAATAGTAGTAGTAATAGTAGTAGTAGTAATTGTAGCAGTAGTATTAGTAATAGTAATAATAATAGTAGTAGTAGTAGTAGTACTAGTACTAGTAGTAGTAGTAGTCGCAGTTTTAATGATGATGCTCATGATCATTATAGTAATATGAATAATTATAATGCTACTACCACTAATAGTAATGATAATATAAAATAACAGTGATAATAACTTACGAAAATATTGATAATAATATTAACATTATTATCATTATCATCCACATTATTATAATTACTATCATTATCATTATCATTATTATTATCATTATTATTATTTTGTATCATTGTTGTTGTTATCATTATTATTAATACTATTATCATTATTATTATTATTATCATTATTATCATCATCATTATTATTATCATCATTATTATTATCATTATTATAATAATTATTATTATTATTACCTTTATCATTATCATTATCATTATCTTTATCATTACCATTATCATCATTATTACTATAACTATCATTATCATCATTATCATTATTATTATTTTCTTAATAATTACTATAATTATGATTATTACTATTTTCATTACTCTTATCATCATTATCATCATTGTTGCTAACCCATAATAACCATCCTCATTATTCACAAGACAACAAAACCGAGAACAACGAAAAGCAAGTAAAAAAAAAAAAAAAAAAAAAAAAAAAAGTTGAAATATCTCTGGCGATTCTTCTTGACACACAAAGTGACACCTGGCATCTGGCTTTAGAAGCTCCAGGATGCGTTTTCTGTACAGCAAGATTTGCAACCGAGATTGCGTTTGATGTTTTCAATCTTTCCCGTTCCTCCTGTCGCTGTCGAGTGCTTGAGAATCGGAATAAATTTGGCAAATGTAAGAACGCGTTCAAAGTTGTGTGATATAAATTCCTTGAGATTAGGAAAAGGAGACAGAACGAGACAGAAGTACTGGATGAGAGAGGGGAGGGGAGGGGAGGGGATGGGAGGGAAGGAGAGGGGAGGGGGGAGAATGAGTGAGTGTGAGTGGGATTGTGTGTGTGTGTGTGTGTGTGTGTGTGTGTGTGTGTGTGTGTGAGTGAGTGAGTGAGTGAGTGAGTGAGTGAGTGAGTGAGTGAGTGAGTGAGTGAGTGAATGAGTGAGTGAGTGAGTGAGTGAGTGAATGAGTGAGTGAGTGAGTGAGTGAGTGAGTGAGTGAGTGAGTGAGTGAGTGAGTGAACGAGTGAGTGAGTGAGTGAACGAGTGTGCGAGCGAGTAGGTAAATCAGTAGCTAGGGACATAAGGAGGGAAAAGACAGAGAGAGGGAGGGCGAGAAGAGAAAGTAGAAAAAGAGAAAGAGAGAGGCCAAACGAGATAACTAGAACCTAGAGAAGGGTTCCAAAAAGACGGAGACAAACCGCTTAAATAAATATATCGACTTCAAGGGTAAGCTTGGGCACAAAGCGAGACAGAGAGAGAGAGAGAGAGAGAGAGAGAGAGAGAGAGAGAGAGAGAGAGAGAGAGAGAGAGAGAGAGAGAGAGAGAGAGAGAGAGAGAGAGAAAAGGAAGAAGAAAGACAAGAGAGAGAGAAGAAAGAAAGAGAGAGACAGAGACGAAAGAGAATGAAAGAAAGAAAGAAAGGGAGAGAGAGAGAGAAAAGGAACGCGTCACACAAGTGATGGATGCTGACAACTCGCGTCACACAAGTAATTCTCGGTATCTAAATTACGCCTGGACATGTAAATGACCCTGGCACTGTTACCAGACATAGAGGCAGTAAATAGAGATGCCGAACAAAAGAGAGAGAGAGAGACTAGAGAGATGGAAGAAATGAATAGAGAGAAGGAGAAGAGAGGGAAAAGGAGGGGAGGGGAGGGGAGAGAGAGAGAGAGAGAGAGAGAGAGAGAGAGAGAGAGAGAGAGAGAGAGAGAGAGAGAGAGAGAGAGAGAGAGAGAGAGAGAGAGAGAGAGAGAGAGAGACAGAGACAGAAACAGAAACAAAGACAAAGACAGACAGAAACAGAAACAGAGACAGAGACAGAGCCAAAGACAGACAAACAAACAGAACACAAACACAAACAGACAGACGGATAAATGGCCACAGCAACCACTCCACCCAAGCCTCTGGAGCCGACTTTCCTCCCCGGGTAAGGCACCGCCCCTTCCTGGCCAACCAGCCCGACTCCATCACGCTTTACTTTGACATCCCGCCCCTCGAATGCCATATCTCTTCTCTCGGCGCAAAGAGGGGAATATTGTTTATTTTAAGGAAAGCTGTGACGACGAAGAGGCCGGTTGGTGCGAGAAAAACGACGAGGGATTTTTTTTTCTTTCAATTTTTTAATGCTATAACCCACGGTAGCAAGAGTCACGATCATCCTTATCAAAATGTTGATTAATCAATCCTTTAGTCGCGCGGTAAAATGGTAGCCAACAATAAAAACAATAAGAGATAAAAAAAAAAAAAAAAAAAACATAAAATAATAAGGAAAGTAAAAAAAAAAAAAAAAAAAAAATCTCCTTTTCCTCTTTCTCTCTTCTTCTCTTCCCCTTCCCATCTCTCCTTAATCTTTCCTCTTAATGATGCATCCTCACCCCTTCCCCTACCCACACATGTACCCCATCACCCCGCGCCCACTCACGCTATCCCCCCACTCTCCATTACCCTCCACCCCCACCCCCACCCACCTTCCATGTACCCTAATTGCACCCCCACCACCCACCCA
>NC_061845.1:6810837-6813337 GCF_019202785.1 Penaeus chinensis
AATATATACAGAAAAAGAATATAAATCACGCAGAGACAGATAGGCAGAAAAACAAAGAAACGAGTAGAAAAGAAGAAAAAAAAGAAAAACAACAAAAAAACACACTAACAAAAGTTCCCCACATCATAAAAATAAAAATAAAAATAAATATAAATATAAATATATAACAAGAAAAAACAAAAATAAATATATAACAATAAAAACAAAAATAAATATATAACAATAAAAATAAAAATAAATGAATAAATAAACAAATAAAGATAAAAAAACAAAAACAAAAACAACCAAAGAAAAGAACATAAACAAATATAAAAAAAAAAACATCATGGACAGCATATGAAAGTTAGTACCATGCGAGGTCTTACAAATACAGATCTACACAAAATTCGTGAGACAAGACGTATTGCCGCCGGGTATGTGCCCCGTGGGACTGTTTCTCCAAGATAGATGCCAGACTAGGGCACTGCATAACGTCGAAATAGACATCTTTAAAAATATCAAACCGCAGACTAGGATTCGTGGAAAATTAAATAATTCATAATATATGATTGGTACGTAAAAACTTTAGGACCTTTATATATAAACTGGGATTGATGTAATCATCATCATCAATAATATTATTATTATTATTATAATTATTATTATTATTATTATTATTATTATCATCATTCATTATTATTATCTTATTATCATTATTATAATTATCATTACCATTATTATTATCATTAATACTATTATCATTATTATTTTCATTATTATTATTACTAATATTATTATCATTATCATTATTATTATTATTATTATTACTGTTGTTGTTGATTCTATTAGTAGTAGTAGTAGTGGTTGTTGTAGTATCAATACTATTACCATTATCATCACTAGCAGCATCATTACCTTCGTTTCTGCTATTATCATGAACATTATCATTTCCATTATTATTCCCTTAGTATTACCACCAAACTTTATATCATCACACCTGTCATCAACAGTCCCTTTGCAACCACCACGATCATTCCACACATCCACCTCTCCTATCCATCCACCCATCCATCCATCGTCCATCCGTCTACCTTCCACCTACGCCCGTTTCCTCACCCGACGGCTGCCAGCCTCCCGGCGCCCTGACACAAATAGCTGTACTTCTTTTAAGTATTTATACCACGTAAAATGTCAAGGTGATGCTGTGAGTGAAGTGCCCAGAGGTAGGAGAGGGTGGGAGTGAGGGGCGAAGAGGGGGGGAGGGAGGGTGTGGGTGGGGGGGAAGGGGCGAGGAGGGGGGGAGGGAGGGTGTGGGTGGGGGGAAGGGCGAGGAGGGGGGGAGGGAGGGTGTGGGTAGGGGGAAGGGCGAGGAGGGGGGGAGGGAGGGTGTGGGTGGGGGGAAGGGCAAGGAGGGGAGGGGGGGAGGGGTTGGGGAGGGGTCGGGGGTAAAGAGGACAGGACAGGGGATGGGGAGGATGGGGGGGTGTGTGTGTATGTGTTGGGAAGTGCCCAGAGGAAGTGGATAGGAGGAGGGGGAGGAAGGGGGGTGGGGGGCGGGGGGATGATGGAGATGTCGGAGGAAATGAGGATTTGAGGGGAGGGTGTTGGAGACGTCGGGAGTAAAGATGATGGTGGTGGTGTGTGTGTGTGTGGGGGGGGGGTGTTGGAGACGTCGGGAGTAAAGATGATGGTGGTGGTGTGTGTGTGTGTGTGTGGGGGGGGGGGGGTGTTGGAGACGTCGGGAGTAAAGATGATGATGGGGGGGGGGTGTTGGAGACGTCGGGGGTATTGAGAATGAGGGGGGGGAGCGACAAGAAGATGGAGGAAACGGTGCGTGTTTGTGTGTTTGTTGGGGGTTTCAAAGTTTCGGAAGGGGGGGGGGGGGGGTTGAGGCTGTCACAATCATAACTATAGCGATGGTTACAGCAGCATATATTGACAGCAATATTAGTTTTAGTATATGATCATAATGTCTATCTCTTTCAAGGTATTATCATACTAGAAGTAGCAACAGCAGAAGCAGCACTCGCAATATCAGTGGCAGTAATAATAGTAGTTGTAACAGAAGAAATAATAGTAATAGTAGTAATAGTAGTAGTAGCAGTAGTAGTAGCAGCAGTAGTTGTTGTTGTAGGGGGGAGGAGGAGGAGGAGGAGGAGGAGGAGGAGGAGGAGGAGGAGGAGGAGGAGGGAGGGGGAGGGGGAGGGGGAGGGGAGGGGGAGGTGCTGGTGGTGGAGGAGAACGAGAAGGAGAAGGAGGAGGAGACCGAGTAGTACTAGTAGTAGTAGTTGTTGTAGTAACAGAAGTAGTAGTAGTAGTAGTAGAAGTAGTAGTAATAGTAATGATAGCAGAAGTAGTAGTAGAAGTAGTAGTAGTAATAGTAATATTAGTAGTAGTAGTAGAAGTAGCAGTAATAGTAATAATAATAGTAATAGTAGTAGTAGTAGTAGAAGTAGTAGTAATAGTAGTAATAATAATAGTAGTAGTAGTAGTAGAAGTAGTAGTAATAGTAATAATAGTA
>NC_061845.1:6828337-6830837 GCF_019202785.1 Penaeus chinensis
TTTTTTCCATTGCTCAGTTTAACCAGTCGTAGTGAAGGGTCAGAACCGAGCATGGAGCATTTTTTTTTTTTTTTTTTTATCGTGTTCTTTGTCTCTCTCTCTCTCTCTCTCTCTCTGTCTCTCTCTCTCTCTCTCTCTCTCTCTCTCTCTCTCTCTCTCTCTCTCTCTCTCTCTCTCTCTCTCTCTCTCTCTCTCTTTATCTTCCTCGCTCACACACACACACACACACACACACACACACACACACACACACACACACACACACACACACACACACACACACTCACACTCACACTCACACTCACACTCACACGCCCACACACACGCACACAGTAACTCATTAACAATGACGATAACAAAAACGAGCAAAAACTGAATAGACCCATTTGCACATTTAACTATCTTGCTCCCTACCAAACACCTTGCGCACATAACAGCATGCCTGGCACTCTCCCAATCCTCAGGTGCCGTTTCACAGGTGCCAGCGAAAATTCATTCGGAAATATTCTACACCGATTACGAAATCCTCCCGCCGTCTACAAAGCCCCCCCCCCCCTTTATTTGCCTTATTTGTTTATTCAATACTCCTCCAATCACGTATATGTAGCCTAGTTATAAGCTTATCGGTTCATTAATATAATCCATCTTCGTATCCAGCTCTTCATAATACAGCTATACCAATCTCATATCCATAAATCCAACTAAAAATATATACGCATTGCACCCGACTCATGCCAAAAACGAGGTTACATCACAACCGAAAACCTACAGTGCAAAAAAACACGTCCCAGACATGTCTCATCAGCTGAGCTTCTACCCTCCATGACACATACACAAACAGCATGTATAAAATACACCTGTTACCTCCGTCTCACCTCTTACCCTATTTCTAACGTACTTAAGTGTACCTTGAGGGGATAGAAAGGTAAATCCACGCAGCCTGCCAAATAATCCTGATGTAACCTGTGTTTATATAGTTTAATCACCTTATAATATAAGGCAGCTCAAGCGACAGGGAGAGGAGGGAGGATGGGTGTGTAACGAAAGAGAATTTTGGAGGAGAGCCATCCCGAAGTACATACGCAAAGCTCGTTTCAGCGGGTAAGTTTGTTAGAATGTTTTAACGAATAAATGTCAATGTCAACATGTTTCTTATCATTTACTGTAATTTAATACCCAATTTATTCGAAGGAGAAAAAAAGAAATAGCCATTCCTCGCTAGAACCATAATGCGGTTAATGGCGCATGCGTACTACAAGTTGGGGTCCACCGCCGGTTTAAGGAATGTAGGAGGAAAAAATATAGGATGAAGAGGGAGGGGAGAGGCGAAGGAAGGAACAGAGGATATAAGAGACGAAAAAAAAAGGAGGAAAGAGAGGAGGAGGGGGAATTATAAGAAATGAAGGGGAAATGGGGACGGAAAGAAGAAAAATGGAGGAGGAAATATAAGGACATTGAAGAAAGACGGAAGGAGATATGGAAGACAGGGGAAAGAAATGAACACGGAGAAAAGAGAGGAGGAATAGAAAACAAGAGTTAAGAGAAGGAAGACGAGAGGCAGGAGAGGAAAAGGAAACAGAGTGAAGCGACGAAGGGGAAATACCAGAGGCACCTTTGCAAGATAATGCGACCCACTTGGCTTGGTTCACAACGATATATATATAAATTCAGCAAAAGACGCTCCGTCAATTTACATTTTCTTACGTGACGCATCAGCTAGTACATACTCGAGTGAACCGTAGAACCTATTCTTTTACATTTTCCCCCCATTTACGCTTTTCAACCTATACTGCAAATGCGCCATGAGTCACTTGTGCAAGTCATGAAGGCCATGTGAATCAAAGTTCCGATTAAAGAGAAATTCTTTGAGTCAGACTCGAACGCCAGGTTATCTTACGTGAGTCATATGCGCTCCACAGACATAAGTAGACGCAGACACAGACGTAGGAATAGGCAGACACATACAGGATACACGAACTTACATATTAACGGAAACACACACACACACACAAACATGGAATCAACCATACACAACAATAAATAAAATACATAAATAATAATGATAACAAGCAAGGATCCAGTTTTCATATTTTCACGGTATTTCCCTCAAAAACTCCCTTTTTTCCGTTCTCACACTCCTACGGAAATGACAACTATTTTGGTAACATTCCGTTTTATATCAAAATACTTTCGTAATGGTTAGCACGGACGTTAATAAAAGTCACAGTAACTTTATTCCACTTTTATATTTCGTTCTTCCCGTTCGTATGTCTTTTCTTCATCTCTTTCTTTTTCTTTCTCTCTCTCTCTCTTTTCTTTCTTTCTTTCTTTCTCTCTCTTCTCTCTTCTTCTCTCTCTCTCTCTCTCTCTCTCTCTCTCTCTCTCTCTCTCTCTCTCTCTCTCTCTCTCTCTCTCTCTCTCTCTTCTCTCTCTCTCCTTCTTCCTTCTTCCCTCTTCCCCACTATCCATCCTTTTTCCATCCATCCATCCTCCTTCCTCC
>NC_061845.1:6845837-6855837 GCF_019202785.1 Penaeus chinensis
ACCTTGACTGTCGCAAGAAGATATTACATGTCCGTGCTGATTATTTCTCTCTCTCTCTCTCTCTTTCTCTCTCTCTCTCTCTCTCTCTCTCTCTCTCTCTCTCTCTCTCTCTCTCTCTCTCTCTCTCTCTCTCTCTCTCTCTCTCTCTCTCAATCTGTACTCATAGCAGCTATGAATCTGCAATCTTATTTCTGAACAGGTCAATGATTACTTTTATTACGATATTCATAATCATAGTTATAAGCATAAAATTATTATTATTATTGTTATTATTATTATAATTATTATTATTATTACTATCATTATTATTATCATGACGACGACAACAACAACAGCAACAACAACAATAACAGCAACAACACTAACAACACTAACGACAACAACACAAACGACAACAACACTAACGACAACAACAACACTAACGACACTAACGACATCAACAACAACAACACTAACGACACTAACGACAACAACAACAACAACACTAACGACAACAACAACACTAACGACAACAACAACAACACTAACGACAACAACAACAACACTAACGACACTAACGACAACAACAACAACAACACTAACGACACTAACGACAACAACAACAACACAAACGACAACAACACTAACGACAACAACAACACTAACGACAACAACAACAACACTAACGACACTAACGACAACAACAACAACACTAACGACACTAACGACAACAACAACAACACAAACGACAACAACACTAACGACAACAACAACACTAACGACAACAACAACAACACTAACGACTAACGACAACAACAACAACACAAACGACAACAACAACACTAACGACAACAACAACAACACTAACGACACTAACGACAACAACAACAACAACACTAACGACAACAACAACAACACTAACGACACTAACGACAACAACAACAACAACACTAACGACAACAACAACACTAACAACAACAACAGCAACAACACTAATGACAACAACAACAGCATCCTCTTGCTCGGTCACATTGCGGTCTCTCCTTATCAGCGGCGGGAAGGGAAGAGGGTGAGAGGGAGAGGGAGAGGCGGGGGGGGGGGGGGGGGGGAATTCCGTCCCTGCGAGGCCTTTGTTTATTTACGTCGCTTCGTTGCCTTTTGTCGGGCTTCCTTTTTCTTCTTCTTCTTCTTCTTCTTCTTCTTCTTCTTCTTCTTCTTCTTCTTCTTCTTCTTCTTCTTCTTCTTCCTCTTCTTCTTCTTCTTCTTCTTCTTCCTCTTCTTCTTCTACTTCTTCTTCTTCTTCTTCTTCCGTTTCTTCTTTCTTTCTTCCTGGTTTGGTCGGAGCGGGATTGGAAATCATTTTGGTTCGTTTTGTTCGAATTCCGTGTGATTGGGATTCGTCGTTTGTTTGTTTGATTGATTCCCGTTAGATCGGGACAGGTGGTTTTTGTTTGTTTGTTTCCAGGAAGATTAGGATCAGCAGTTCTTTTCGTTTGTTCTTCGTGATGGGCCATTTGGTTAGTCCATTTTTTTTTTTTTTTTTGCTAAATCACCGAGCGGTTTCAGAACTAAACAGCATAGGATGGAACCGCAAGATACCCTGGCATTGAAAAGCCCAATCGAAGGCACTTGACGTCACGAAGAATGAAGGAGTGAGTGTTCGTTAACGCCCTCTAGTTTGTGACGTTATTCTCTAGTGATTATTGTTAGACTATCGAGCTTGTGATGTCAAAGCACCGAGTTGGTAATGTCATTCCACCGACTTTATGACGTCATTCCAACCGAGTTTGTGACGTCATTCCACCGAGTTTGTGACGTCATTCCAACCGAGTTTGTGACGCCATTTCACCAATTTTAGGACGTCATTCCAATCAGTCTGTGACGTCATTCCGCCGAGTGTGCCGCACCGTAACGATGCTTTGACCTTCAGCCGCGGCGGCAGGACGCGGGAAAAGCCCGGCAAAGCGCTAGCTCTGCCTACTTGCAATACTCGCCTTGCATGGTGCAATCGGCGAGTCGGCGACCCTTGCCAGGGCTGCGGGAAACCAAAAATATTTTGAAAGTCCTCCTTCGGCATATGCTGTCGTGTTATGAGGTGGATCAGTGAGCCAATGACTCCACAGAGATGCATTAGACTTGAAGGCCACCTGCATTAATCACTTAAGGCGAATGACTGCAAACTGCATCCCGCGAAATAATGCTTTCTTTATCTAGATATTCACACCCGTGTCTGTGGCTCACTGAGGTACAGTGTGTCATTCCTTTAAATATATATTTAGATATTTACTTCATACAGCGCTTGCTCTAGCCATGTTGGCCCCTAGGCAAGGTCAGGATTCGCCGGCCCCTCCCCCCTTTCAACACCACGGTCCATGGGCGCCCTAGGCAACCACTTATATAGCCTATGCCAAAAGCCGGTCCTGGTTTCGTAGACGGAATCGTGCTTTCATGCAGTGCGCTTGTGTGCGTGTCCGTCCAGAACCAAGATTCTGCATACGAAATGTGCGTATGTTACTAAGCGTCCCGGCGAGTGCGTGCGTTCGCGTGAGCTGCACGGCATTATGCAACCAGGCGTGCATACCTACCGGCAAGTTGCAAAGGGCGTGGACGAAGTTAAAACAGGAAATTGTTGCATATATTGCTCCGTGCATCATCCCGGATGCTGCACTAACGATGCCTCTTTAAGGCAGGCACTCCTTCCCGCGGGTCTTAGCAACAAGAGAGGTTGCCAAGTGCCTGGCGAGGTTACGAGAATTTTATGGCTCTTTATGATGGAGTTGCAAAGGGGGTAAAGATATAAACAAGACCAGAGCGTCTAATTTACTTTTTATTATCTATTCTTTGTTTCTTTTTGTTAACAACCCAAAAGATATGCCTCATGGTAGGTAAATAGTCTTCCTTCACATATCCATCACCTATTTAAACCACCCTACTGCCTCCTCTCGAATAAAAAAAATACAAAAAAAAAACATGAAAAAATTGCTGATTGTAACGCAGGAGTTCAGCTCGAGAGATTCACGCCAGTGGAGCAGTTGTGACTTTGAGATGCCAGAGGAAGTGTTCTATCAGCAGGCATCATGCTGGGAGATGACCTGTTACACGCGCGTTGGACCTATTGATGGCGTGATTAAGGATGTCAGAGGCTGATGTGTATATATCGACAGGACAGATGCCAGCTTCGGGTTGCATGTCTTACTTGCAAATGGTCTTTTCGCTGGTGGGACCCAGTAGAAAGAAAAAGACATGTAGTATATGTATATGTTTATATATATATATGAACCGCGTTCATGTTGACAAATGTATAAATGAATATCTTCACAATACAAGAGATGTATATATATTTATATATATATATATATATATATATATTTATATAGCGGGATGGATGGATGGATGGATGGATGTGTATATATGTATATATGTATATATATGTATGTATGTATGTATGTATGTATGTATGTATGTATGTATCCATACATACATATATAAATACATATATACATGCAAAATCCAAGTTAAATTTGTCTACATCTGACATTGCACTACAATATTCAGTTCCTAAAAAGCATCAGCTTCACGAAATCAACAATAAACAATAAACAGTCTCCGTAATCGTCAAAAAAATATAGCAACAGCAACATACGCCGTCACGCTGTCTGCAAGGGCGCCCTTCCAGCGGTTGTCGCAGGTTTGATGACGTTGTGGCACACAGACAGTACATTTGATTGATTGAATGAAATAACATAAAGCACATATGATATAATTTTACCGCTCTTAGAGTATGGAGTTTGATTTTTTTAAATAAATCCGACGGGCTTATAATACTTAATAATTAATCCAGGACGCTGTGTGTGTGTGTGTGTGTGTGCGTGTGCGTGTGCGTGTGCGTGTGCGTGTGCGTGTGCGTGTGCGTGTGCGTGTGCGTGTGCGTGTGTGTGTGCGTGTACGTGTGCGCGTGCGCGTGTGAGAGAAAGATAGAGAAAGACACAGAGAAAGAGGGGAAGGGAGAGGGAGAGAGCAGGAAAGAGGAACAGAAAGGAAAAAGAAGACAGAGAAAGTAGTTGGCTAGTACTTTTGGCGTGCGAGGGGACAGAGAAGCAATACGGTGTTGTTCACTACCATAGCACAATAAGTATTACAATTCATTCTACCAATACACTGTCTAGACCAGTGATTCATCTAAACCAGTAATTCCCAACCTGTGACCCATTGTCTAATTCACTTTACGGGCCAGAGAGACATACGAGCTACACGATGCATAATCATACAAAATAAATCAATTAATCAATTCAAAAAAAAATAAAAAATAAAATAAACACAGCCTGTTGCAAAAGAGAGAGAGAGAAAGGTGGGTTCCTCTCTCCACCTCCCTCAAATGGCCACGAGAGGAGATTTCGTTGAATTTGTTACGTATTCCAAAGTCCAGCGTTTGTATCAGTCGTTCATCTCTCCCTCTCTCGGTCGGGATCAAGATAACCAGATGTTATCTAAATTCCAACTCATAAAAGGATATTGCTCCTGGTTCAATTAACATTTTACTTATAAAGCATGTTAATGTTTATAATAGTAATAATAATAATAATTATGATAATAAAAATAATAATAATAATAATATTATTAATAATAATAATAATAATAATAATAACAATAATAATGATAATATTGATAACAATAATAACAATTATATCAATAATCATAATATCAATAACAAAAAACAGTATTCGTAATAATGATGATAATAATATTAATTATTATAATTACTATTATTATCTTTATTAGTATTATTATCATTATTATATTATTATAACATTAACAATAACAATAACAATAACAACAATAACAATAAAATGACGATAACAATAATTCTATCAATAACAATAATAATAATAACAATAATAATAATAATAATAATAATAATAATAATAATAATAATAACAGCAACAACAAAACAACAACAATAATATTAATGATAGATAACAATAATTATGATAATACAAAACAAAAGTAACAAAATTAATACCACTACTAATAGTAAAATGATACTGATAATAAAGATAAAAATATTGATAACAATAGTAATAATAACAATAAACAATAAGAAAACAATAAAACTATAATAATAAACAAAACAATAATGACCCAATCTTGCACAATACCTGGCACCCCACCTAGGCTTGCAAAACAGTTACCTGACAGTAGCTGACGTAAATGGATCTAATATTAAATAAACACCTGGCACCCCTGCACATCGTCATCTGTCGATAAATAGATAAGGAAGTATCTAAATACATCCTTTTATTAGACTTCGTCCTTGATGCATAGTATGTGTTATGAATAAAGACGATGTGTATTGTAAATCTTTCCACTTGATTGTGTATGCGGCAAGCCACGATGGCGCTGTTCGATTCTGTTGACGTAATATTGAAAGCCATTTATTATGAATAATACACCCGTCTCATATGATTAGTTTTCTTTATTAGTAACAGGTACATAACAGGTACAAATTTACCATGTTTAAAAAAAGTGAAGCTTGGCTAGGGATTCATGAAAAATAATCATTAAGAATAGACGAATCGGACAGGGTTTAGGCGCGAAAACAGAGAATTTGTTTTTTCACTACATATATATTTTTTGGTTAGATAAATTATAAAAAAAACTCTTACTGTGGTCGCCAATGACTCGTTTAAAAATTACAGACAGTTCCCTCCACTTGAAATGCAACGGTTATTGTTGTTCAATTGCCTTCCTCCTCTTCTTTAACTCGTATTTATAGATATTATCTGCATATTTGGGAATCAAATTGTGAGATACAGCTATGTCAAGACAGAACAAATAGGAAAAAGGAAACAAAAGCATGAACATTTGTCAGCATAGTATATGGTAGTTACAATTACTACCACAAAGGAGTACATTATATATTCTACTACACGTGTTCCCCTATGCATAAGGACGAATGTTGCCCTCACGCGGAAACGTAGACACGACACATGGCAGACCATCTTTAATATAGGCTTAAAAGGAGTTACATCCTTATTCATTTATCTAAAAATACTGCCTTTGTGCCTAGGACTACAAGGAAAATAAGCTCACAGATGAATAAAGTGAAATATTTAGCATTCGCTACAGTTTTATTAACAACAGCCAGTCCCCTGTCTTCTAGCAAACCCATCAGGCTCCAGATTCATGGATGGGTTAAAGTTAATTAGACTACAGCGACACGATGGCAAGGAAGGAACGAGGTTTATTTTTTTAACGAATCTATACAATACACACAAACGAACATGAGTGTTTGACTGATTGGCTGAGTGTGTGTCTGTGTTAAGCCAGTCGGCCGGAGACAATGAAAGGAAGCACCCTTAACTAGACACTACGCCGGAGAATGGTGTCTTCTTGTTTACATTGATGGAATAATTGATTGACTGACTGCCTGACTGATATGTTGGTAGATATTCTCGAAAAAAAAGTTTCATCTTAGACACGTGTGCGGTGATGAACAAGATATCTCAGCCACCAACAGCAACATAATACAAAAAAGTAATCTCACACACGACATTTAATTCAAGAAATCAGATGCCATATGTTCACAGATTTTATGACAGGAAGGAGCAGAGATAGGCGCCGGGCTCCCTGGTGCCAGGCACAGCCGCCGACGGAATGACAGGCAACAAGGCTGATAAGAAATGATAAGGTAGCGGTAAATACCTTCTATACTCGGTTAAGACATTATCTTTCCACTGGAATATCTGGTTTGGGATGTTCTTGGGTCGATCGACGGCATTCAGTACTATGCATGTAATATGTAAGATCTCATACACCACACACCTGCGCTGACTTTTAACGTGGAGCTGTGTCATTCCTAAACTGTATTTCCACGCCGGATCCAGAAAAATCATACTTAATCCGCCTCCGATGCTGTATCTGACAGGATTACAATCTAAAGTCCATTAAAAAAAGTTTATATAACTCACTGCATAATACTCCCTAACCTCCCCAGATTCAACGGAACCGCTGACCTAAGGGCTTTACTCCTGGCCCACTCCAACGCCGACTCATCTTGCAATAAAAAAAATCTTGATTTGTAGTACGGTAGCATAATGGAACGTACCCTTTCCTTAAAACCATTATTGATCTCCTATCATACAGATACTGTTTTGTATTATCCCTTGCCCTTGGGACTTTTCCTGTCAGTTCAGTTCTCTTTTTTTTTCTATTTCTTCATGCCTTTTTATTATTTCTTAATTTCCTCTCTTACATTCCTCCCTCTGCCCCGCGCTCACCTACCTCTTTCCTACTTTCCGTTGAACTTGCAACGTCACTTCGCCCCGCCCCCAATACCCATTCAAGACAATAAATCCCCCGACCCTATACCCCCCACCCTCAACTCCCCCCTTCCCCCTCCCCCTCCACCCCCACCCTCCTCTGCCCGCCCGGTGGTGACGCGTGAGAAAACAAAAGAGCGGCGGCTACAGGCTGCGTCCGTGCTGCCACCCAGTGCCTCTAGCTTACAAATACCTTGTAAACTCGGGGGATCTTTAGCGGCATTCGTGTTTTTCGCTGTTTTATTTCCTTATTCTCTTTTGATTTCGAGCATTCTTTAATCAAATGTCTGGGAGATTTTATTCATTCCATTATAACCGAGCACGCTTTCACTTTTTCACTAGGTGACACGAAGGTTATTTGAGAGACTTTGAATATGGTGATAATCGACTTAGCGAGTGTTTGTTGGATTATTCAGTGCAATTTGTGCAGCCAAGATTCAGCACATTGCCATTGAATATGAAACTGGCAATGGTGATATGATAAATATGGCGCCATATACACACACACACACACACACACACACACACACATATATATATATATATATATATATATATATATATATATATATCACGCGTGGGTACTTGCAGGTGTTTTATAAGCTTATATCTTTTTTTTTTCTCAAACACACACACACACACACACACACACACACACACACACACACACACACACACACACACACACACACACACACGCACACACACACACATACGTTTGGGTATTAAGTATGTAACAAGAAAGAGCAAGACGAGGACGAGACGTGTAAAAGCAGGATAATAATAATGATAATGATTACGATTCCCACTGAGAACGATAAAGATATTGGTGATGGTGATGATGGTGGTGATGATGGTGGTGATGGTGATGATGGTGGTGATGGTGATGATGATCGATGATGATGCTACGAGTTGACTGTTGTGTGGCGCAAGGTCACCATGGTAGCCAAGAACCTTATCAAGACTAACGCATGAAAACAAAATTGCAACAACAGAGTACGGAAGGGAGAGAGTGTACCACAAGTGTACCAAGTGAAAATAACACCCTATTACCCGACCCATCAACACAACACCCAAACTGACAAACACATAACACACTAACACCCAAAGAGAAACAAAACACATCACCTAACCTAACACAAATCAAATCATAACCTAACGCAAATCATCACTTAACCTAACACAAATCAACACTCTTAACATTTAACCCTATAGCCCTCACTAGCACCCCCCCTAGTACAGCTAATTAGCATACTCTACTAGCGCCAATCTGAGTCCATCGCGACAAGTTGCCATCTCTCCTCAGACCGCAATAGCGAAGATCGTGTAACAGACAGACTATTCATATGAAATTACCTCTGCCGTATACAAGTCCACAATCATGCTTTACTCTCGCCGTCCTCTAGTGTGATAAGCCCGAAGACATTTTTTACTTTTATATATTTCTTGTTCGTGTGATTTTTTTTTCTTTTTTTGCGTGTGTGTGTACTAAAGCGGCGACAGCGATGAACTTACATTCCGGGTACGACTCGACAATTAAGTAAGAGGATACGGCGCCGAGTTGTGTATTCGAGTACAATTTCTCGTAGTGTTCTTACGGACACAGATTTTGACTCGTCTGGTTAAGCTTACATCAACACGGAAATAAATAGAAAACGTACATCTATGAGGGATTATGTAAATTGTAAAACATGCTTAACGGAGAAAACTTTACATGGCGAAAACATGTTTATACCGATTTCAACATTATCACACTGAATAGTATAATCAAATGCATGAATTATCTACAAAATCATGTTCGAAGCGACTCATCACCGAAAATAGACAGCACGTTATCATTTTATCCGCACGGACGCCGCACGCACAAGGGAAAACGACTTCGAACTCCGATCTGTCCCTGTTTTCCCTTATCATTATATAAACTTCGTTTTAGTTGTATTATATAATGAAAGTTGAGGCCAAATCCCCTTTTCCTTTTATTTTCATCTATTCCGGAAAATGTATGTTTTTTTCCGGTTTTGCAGGCGTACCAACTGCCCTGACGTCTTTCTCCTCGTTGATTTCTAATCATCGTACGTTTGTTTTCTTTTCTCTTTAACGTGAACACAAGAGACACGTCCCAACACAGACCACCTCTGCGATGATGCTTGACGCGACGCGGCAGAGCAACATGTGTCAACGAGAGACTGTACAAGTGCCGTAGCAGAGAGCGAGCAAAGGCTGTTCCCTCCCTGCTTACTCGGCACGCCCCTCCCCCTGTCTCCTCCCCCTCTACCCTACCCGTCCTCCCGGCCAGCTACCCTCTACCTTGCCCCACTTCCCTACCCTCTACCCTACCTGCTACCCTCCAGTCTGCCCCTCCTCCTTGCCCACAACCTTACCCATCCTCCCGGCCCTCTACCCCAAACCCTGCCCCGCCAACCCGCACATCCTCCCCTGGCCCTTCCCCTTCCCACCTGGCCGTCCTCCCTGCCCCTGCCCCTCCCACTACCCCTCACCCTTGCTCCGCCTCTCGACAACTCGCATAACAAACCGTTCAAATGAATTCGATTTACGTGTAAACATCTAAACCTTATCTGCACTACAGCTTCCAACAGACAACACTCAGAAATGTATCACGAAAGACAGAACATCGTAGTATATTAGAGTGAAAAGAGAGAGAGAGAGAATTAAAAATAAAGTAAAAATGCAACACCACAGCG
>NC_061845.1:6860837-6863337 GCF_019202785.1 Penaeus chinensis
CTTAACGGTTGTGAGCCTACATAACACAGGCAAAATACAAAAAATACTTGATATACTAGAACTATTTTGGACTTTTACCATAAATGCCAAATGCTGATTACCTGCGTAAATCGACTTAATTCGTTTTGTTAATATCCCTTGTCTAAGAATAACTAAAAGTACCGAGTATATTTCATGTGAACAATTCAATCAATAAACTAGAAACTTCGCTTGACTTGAAGTACACCAGGTTACGAACCGGTTAACACGCGACATATTCGGGAAATGGAAGCAATTGGGCAACAAGAGTAACAGAGTTTACAGACTCGACATATTGAAGCTGGTCCGAAATCACTGTCGAACAAATGATTTGACTCAACCAGAATGATGCAAAGAATCACACACCCACACACACACACACACACACACACACACACACACACACACACACACACACACACACACACACACACACACACACACACACACACGCATGCTCACACATGAAAAGTGTGCGTTTTACCTGCACTGTGGATTTATTTGCGCAAATACGTTTGTTAAACAGTGTAGATGTGACGGTTTCTGCGACAAATATATTCAATGAGAGTCAATGAAATACTGGCGAGTCATTTGCGTGCTAAATACTCCGTCGGTCATAACAACACCGCATGGGTTAGAATTCTCGGCATGTAGTATCCATTTTCTGTAGGTATCTTCTACGAATAAGGCATAACAAAAGTATTAGTTTCTACACAAACGTATTTTTGTCAGTTTCGAATCTTATATTGTCTGTATGTAGCATTTTGCGGACGCTAGAAACTGCTGCCAGTGATTTAATCAGTGGCAAATTATGTAATATTGCATAAAACGTTGCAGGAATGACACTCAGTAAAGAATAATATGATAACAGGACGTCACTGCAATAACTCTGAAAGCTAAAAAGAATATTTGCATCTATTCATGTTTAGTTACAAAGAGAGGAATGTAGCTATTGGCCTGCGTATTGTACCATCCCCCTCGTACAAGTGCATGCAGCTGTAACTATACACACAAACGCACACAAATGTGTGTGTGTTAATATATATATATATATATATATATATGTGTGTGTGTGTGTGTGTGTGTGTGTGTGTGTGTGTGTGTGTGTGCGTGTGTGTGTGTGTGTGTGTGTGCCCGCGCGCGCGCGCGCGCGTGTGTGTATGCATGTATGTATGTATACTTATATACATATATGTATGTGTGCGTGTATATGTGTATTTATATATTCTAAACATCTTTTTAAACGTTGAAGTTTTAAATACTTCTACCTCAATGCTTCTGAATTGAAGGCATCCCTTAGTTATTAAGCACTCCTGTTTACAATTGTATAACTATTTTTGAAAAATCAGTCCTTCACTTGAACCGTTTAGTCAGCATACCCATATTTGATTTCTTAAACCCCTATGCGACGCCCTCGAAAATGGTTAGATCGCCATTCCTTAACCAAATCTCAACCAAGTCCCATATACTACCCAATTTCTCGAGATTATCAAAAATTATCCTCTCTCTGACTTCTTCAGATTTACTTTAGTGCCTCCTTACGCAACGCCATCGTTCCTCCAGGTAGATTTCTTAAGCCTCGTAATGTCCATTAAATCTTCCAGGAGATCTGTGTAGAGTTCTCTCGTGGTTCTTCAGTCCCTCATTGCCTTCCTTAAAATGTGTTGTATCGTTTCGAATCATTTTACTCTTGTAAGTAGATAGGAATGTATCAAAGATTTATCTAAAAATCAGTGAAGTTCATTTATATATTTTTAATTCGGTGTCCCTTACGTCCACAGAAGAGTGCGTGATGGTGGAGAAAAAAGGAGCTAGTTAGCGTCCGTATGTATCTCACGTCACACAGCACATCAACACTCCGCTCTTCCTACACTAATTAACATGGCACCGGCAGTTCCCCTTTGCCTTGCGAGTACAACAGTTACTACATCTCGTCTTTCTTTTCTTTTTCAAACATTTTGTCTCGAACGTGAGGTGACTTGGCCATGGGGTTGGTGAAGGGACCATCTGAAAAGGGAAATCTGAAGCAATTTTTTATCCCGTCGCCATTTTGTAAGAGGAGGCACGCGGGTTTGTCGATGAATATTATCTGTACAGACTCTTATGCGTCTTATAGTGTAATTAATACAGATGTTCTACTTCATGGAGGAGCAGGGATAAGACGCATTCAGCATCGCCTAAAATAGCATTTCTTGCACAACACACCGCCATTAGCAAGTGCCTTTTTAGGAAAGTTTATAATAGTATCGGTACTACATATTTGCAAAAAAGAAATGCAAATAACTCTAAATAGGATTTGCATTTCTTGGATATGATACTAAAAGCAATTCGTATTCGCAAAAATAAATATTTCGGAGTTTGTACTAGCAAGCACGATTCTTAACGGTACAACATTTAGAACACAAAGGTCATTCATAACACTCGATTTCCCTCCTTATCCTAAAAATGAATTAGGAATCCTTTAACTGTTTCAGCGAAGAAG